>NC_039361.1:55037961-55195560 GCF_003573695.1 Papaver somniferum
TGTTGCCCTGTTGTATCTTTCATTTTATTTTCTGTTGCTTTTGCATTGTTTTGTCCACTGTAATTTTCATTTGCTTCTGTTCACTTTTATTTTGCTGTTGCTTTGTTCCTTGCTTGTACATTCTATTTGCTGTCCCCTGTTGTGTGCTCTCTTGTGCTGCTGTGCAGCTCTTTCTTTGCACTGCTTGTGCAGCTGCCCTGCCAAGCTGCTGCCACTCTTGCTCCTGCTGCTTGTGCTGCTACTTCTTTTCTTGTTGCACTGCTGCTGCACTGCTTGTGCAGTTGCTACTGCTGCTACCACTTCCACTGCTGTCAAGCTGCTGCTGCTCTTGTTGCTGCCTTGTCTGTTGCTGTCAGGCTGCTGCTACCCTGCCACTCCTTCTCCTGCAGCCAACTGAACCCAAGTTCCAATCCAACTGAGCCCAATTCAAATCAGTAAAGCCCAAAGGCCCAGACTCTTTACTAAAACAAAAGCCCAGTTGTTTAAGGCCAAAGCCCATTTGCATTTCAAAGACCAAACTGAGCCCAAGCTCAGTTCTTTTTATTTTGAACAAACCCATTAGCACTCAAAGCCCAATTTAAGCCAAAAGGTTTCAAAACCCAACAACAATTTAGGAACCCAATTAGCAAGAAACACTTCCGAAACACACCCGATCTCTGTGGATCGACCCGTACTTGCACGAGCTACAACTGACGACCGTGCACTTGCGGTTATAATTTGTAGGACCTTTTAGATGCCTACCAAGTTTTTGGCGCCGTTGCCGGGGACTACCACCCATAACGTCACAGTACAGATTAAACTCATATTTAGTCTTTTTTTTTGGTCTTTGATCTTTGAGTTTAGTCGTACCATTGCAGTCGCTCTAACAGATTACATGCATGTCCCACTATTAGCCTTTACCAAATCACCTTGCCATTTATAGAGGCCATTTTTTAATGGCCATCACATATACAAATCCCCTCGTGTAATCTTTAGGCTTAGTGGAGAAAGAAAATGACTGAAATAGAAATTAACATAATTAATCAGTGCACGTAACTATCGATATCTGCAACGAATATGACTAATAGTATTAGCAAATTAACAAAATTAATATTCAGTGCACATAATAGCTGGTGGTATCATATAGGAAGTGACTGATAATGGTACCGATGTGAAATGAGCAACTAAGAAACTCGAAACTTGATGAAGTAATATACTAAAGGAGATAAATGATCCTCGATAAAGTAAATATTGAAAAATCGGATACGAAGAGAAATACCATGGTAAAAGTTGATACAAGTAAAGTAAACCTGGTTAAATTGGAGCCTAGACCACTTAGTCAGGGCCTATAGGTTTTTTCTTCTCACACCCCAAATTATTCTAGGCACGCAAACCTTATAGAAAATACTAACTTAACCCCACACTAATTTCTAAAACTCACTCATATAAATTCTAATCTTTATATTTTTAGTAAATCCAAAATCAAAAAAAAAACTAAACCTAAAAAATCTTTCCATTTCAATCATAAACTTTCCAAATTCTCAAAACCCTAATCAATTTTTTTTTCATCCTCTACTCCGACGACCTTCGATCCAATCAAGAAGAAGGTAAATCTCCATCAACCCATCTTCTTATCTTATTGATTTACATCTTTAAATCATCGTTTTTAACAAATCAAAACTATGATTACACCCAGAATCGGTTTTTATTGACCTATCGAACAAACCGATTCTGGATTTTTTCCGCCCATGAAGAGCATGCACAGTAATCGGTTTACATTAGGATTTAACACTATCCGATTCTGGCTTAGAAATGAAATATGAAAATACATCGCCAAAATCGATTTATATATGTAATATGTATAATCCGATTAATATAGTCTTTTCATCTTTCTTTCAGAATCGGATTTTATACATGTACCACATAAACCGATTTTGGTGGTCTCTTCAGAATCGGGTTACATATATTTCTTTATGTAACGATTCTTAACTTGATTTTTGTTTATTTTTTGTGTAGAATGGACTTCGGACATCTACCATTCTACAATCGCGATTTAACCGTGAAGGATATCTTGAGGCAACCACAAAGAGTGTCGGTGAGGAACCTATACAAGTTTGTATTCGGAGCTGAAATCCGGCTTGAACAAGCCCTGGAATTGATTGATAAGCTTTCACTTGAAGAGCTTATTGAGGTCATCACCTTCGTCAGGATGAGGAGAAACATGATTTCATCTGGGAGGGAGGTCCATGCAGAAATGCAAGAAATTTGGGAACTAATGGCTGAAGTACAAGCTGCTCCTGATGGTGGTGATGCTGGTGCTGGTGCTCATGCTGATGGTGGTGATGCTGGTGCTGGTGCTCCTGCTGATGGTGGTGCTGCTGATGGTGGTAATGCTGGTGCCGGTGCTCCCGCTGTTTAAGTTTTTATGTTTAAGTTATAGATATTAAAAGTTTAAATTTACAAGACTTGTGGTTATTTAAAGGTTTTTATTTTGGATGATATCTGTGTTGAACTTGATGAACTTGAATCGATTTATTTTGGATGATATCTGTGTTTAATTATATTTATGTGTTGCTCTATAATTCTAGCCTAACATGTCAAGAATCGGTTTACTAGATATGTCATTATAAACCGATTATGCAGGCCAATCTTTCTGGATGTTATAGAATCAGATCACATATGGAAATATATAAACCGATTAATGTCGGTGAAAATTCAAAATTTCAAATGACTCTAGTCAGTTTACTTTGGTCGCAATAAAGACCGATTCCTTGTGGCATATAAAGGCAATCGGATTTTATAGTCCTTCTAAAAGATCGATTATTTCAAATTATTACACGTTTTAAAAAAAAAAATAGTCGTTTGGGACTTTCTCTATAAATAGAGACCTCACCCTTGGACCCCATTTGCCCCAAAATTGATCATTTTATTCCCCCTCACTCCATATACTCCACAACTACTCATTTCATACATATACATACAAGAAATGGCATCACTCGACTCCACAGAAGATTTGGCAATCACGAAAGCATGGTATGCGGAAAATCGGCTTAGACGTCAATCCTCCGAAAGAGAGGATTCAACAACCCTTTGGGTTAAAGTACACAACAAATTTATCCAAGAATTTGGAAATCCTAACGCAAGAAGTGTTCAAGCCATCCATGAAAGACACCTTGTCATTGAAAATGCGATACTTGCTTTTTTAGCTCTCCAACCTCCGATTTTTAGTGCTCGCCTCTTCACCTTGTCCATTGCACAATTTGTAAGTAATTTTGTGGTATTTTTTACGTACCCCATGTTGTGTTATCTTCCAACGAAAACCACTAATAAATGTAAGCTTGTTTTTGTGTTTTTGTAGCACGAAGTCGTGAAAGCGCGCTACTTGGAAGTAAAGGGGGACGCATTCGCATTCGATGCAAGCTATCACTTCTTGGCAGATAGAACCCCGGAGGATAACCCGGACTACTTGGACGCGGTATCGTCTTTGTCGGAGGAAGATTGATGGCTTTAGAAGTTTTTGTAAAGGTTTTGTGGGTAGACCTCTATGTAAACCCTCACGAGACTATAACTCGTCCACTAGGGTCGCCTAGGGGTTTAAATGCTTGATGCATGTGCTAAATACATCCTACAATAATAATGCGATGAATGAAAATTGGTAATGAAAGGAAACAATCGGTTTATGTATGTCATAAGTAAAATCCGATTATCAAAATCGGATTATAGAACATGTCAAAGTAAACCGATTCTGGATGTCCTCTGGTAATTCTAAACACCAATCCAGAATCGGTTTACAAGTGAATGAACGTAAACCGATTTTGTGTAGCTTTTACGAAAAAAACAACAAAATGTTGATGTTTTGATGAACTCTCTAACATTAGTTAATCTCACATCCAAAATAAAATTAACTCCTAATATGATTAATTAGTGCTAATTAATCAGAAATAAAATAGATAGTATAGTAATTATTTTGATAAATGGTGGTGTGAAGTGATTTCTAGTGACCTTTTTTGTCATCTAGCTATAAACCCTAATTAAATAGTATAAGCTCCAATTTAATCAGGAAATAAAACCAAAGAAATTAATCTTTAGTTGGTAAGTAGCGGTCGAAATCACTATGTAGTGTGTCAATGTCAATCAATGCGGATACAGTCACGCAGTACAATAGGCCCGGATACAGTCAGACTCCTGTCGATGATGCATTAGGCCCGGTGCAAGTATGCAACTAAGTCATGATAGGCATTATAAACCAGTTTTTCAACTCCGCATTTGTCTCACAGATTTGCAATTCATTTTGAAAAGAAAAACAACACACGTATATATTTTTCAGTATTGTAATGAAATCCGTATATGAATTTTTGTTGTGCTGTTCTTCAGAAATGTTATTCACATGTCTATTCTTTATTTCCTTACTCTGTCCCTCCAATCTAAACCATACATCTGGAATTTAATTTACATTCAGGTTCAGGTGGGGTTCACCATTTCCCAGATGTGAGGTTTAGATTGGAAACATCAGAGTAGAGAGATGAATAGCATCACCGATTTTTTTTTTTCACATCATGTTTGTTTTTTCCTCTATGTAGAGGCTAACCTCTATTAGCCTCTATATAGTGGTGGGTCCCATTTATTTGGTGTTTGTTTTTTCCACTACCTCTACAAAGATAGAGGCAAATCTCTATCTATATAGAGGAAATCAAATAGCACCAATGAGGTGCTATCTTTGAGCCTCTACCTCTATTAAACCTTCAAATGACTAATATATCCTCGAACAAACTTATAATGTCCAAAAATAATTCCTTAATTTAAAATCTAAAATTTTACATGTTTCAAGAAAAGTGATACTTTCGCCCGTTTTAGAAAAAGGGATATTTTCGCGCTGTTTCAGAAAAAGTGATATTTTGCTCCGTTGCAGAAAAAGTGACACTTTAGCCCCGTTTCAGAAAAAGTGATACTTCCCCCGTTTCAGAAAAAGTGATACTTTCACGCCGTTTCAGAAAAAGTAATATTTTCGCCCCGTTTCAGAAAAAGTGATACTTTCGCATGCTTCAGAAAAAGTGATACTTTCGCGCCGTTTCAGAAAAAGTGATATTTTTGCTCCGTTTCAGAAAAAGTGATTTTTTCCATGTTTCAGAAAAAGTGATATTTTTGTCCTGTTTCAGAAAAAGTGAAATTTTTGCCCCGTTTCAGAAAAAGTGATATTTTCGTTCTGTTTCAGAAAAAATTATGTTTTTGCCCCGTTTCAGAAAAAGTGATTTTTGCCCTGTTTCAGAAAAGGTGATTTTTTTTTCCGTTTCAGAAAAACTGATATTTTCGCCCGTTTCAGATAAAGTGATATTTTTGATCCGTTTCAGAAAAAGTGATATTTTTACCCCGTTTCAGAAAAAAGTTATACTTTCGCTCCGTTTCAGAAAAAATGAACATCTTTGGTTGTATTTTCTAATACATTTTTTTCCTTTTGGAATTTTTGAACATCTTTGGTTGTAATGGATATTCATGAATTTTTTGAATATTATAAGGGTAAAATGAGAAATATATAAAATTGGGTACACAATATAGAGTTGTTAGATAGTGGTCAAACAAACATGATTTTAAGAGAGATTATATAGTGATATTTATATAGATATAGAGGTAAACCTCTATATAGAACACTCTACCTATATAGAGGAAAAAACAAACGTGTTGTTAGTCTTTTATCTTTTAATAATCAAGTAACAAATTATTTCAAACCAAAGCGGTGATTACGTGAATGTTTTACAAAATAATCAAGAACTCCACGGAATAAGATCAAATGTAATTGTTTTGAACTGACATTTCTTTTCAAGATTGATTGATTACACTTTTTTTAAGCCTATGTCAAGATAGAAAAGATATCCTTTCGGTGTCAGATATATGAATGATAGAGGTGGCTTCAATCTAGCATGAACAAGATTACTTTGATGCTCCAAATTCGGACGGCTTCAGTTGCAAGCAACGAATCGTGCTCAATCTCCTTTTGTTTAGTTGAAGTCTAGTATGATCTGCCCCACCTTCGACATATCCAAAACACATCCACACAGTCAAAAACATTGAGCTGAAATAACATGACATTTATCGGCATAGCCCCATAGGATGATTGACTTAGGAGGCAATCAAGCAGCTCCTCCTTGGATTGTCTGTTGAACTTAGATACCCCGGAGGCACAGATGAACTCGTCGAGTAGTCAACGGAACCAGAAAAATGTCACGGGCATGTAGGATTTACATCTGCGCGAGTTTGTTTTCTGTTACCTCTGTAGCGTCACTTGCCAGGGTCCCAGGCCCTCACAAGATTTCTATTCATACCTACCTGTTGTGTTGGACTTTGGAAGGCAAAGTTTCCCTGAACAGAAGGGCACACAAAAATGGGTGGTACACACTTCCTTCAAAATCCCCACATAATCACATGCATGTTGCATGTGAAAGAAAGAGTCCCAAAACCCTGAGTTAAGAACACACAATGGACCTCTCAACAGTTAGCTCTTAACTGGAGGAGCAGGTATCAACCTCTGGAACCTTTTCTGTTGAAAGCACCATTATTGATTAGATATTTACAGGTTTTTATGTTGATAAGTTTCAACCGTCCATAGAGATATTCACAAAAAAAAACAATTAGGGTTTAACATAGCAAGAACATTCTACAGAAGAAAACTCTGGCAGGGTTTTCATTGCATAAATAATTTTCTGACGCTAATGATTTCCCTTCATATGCGGTCATAAATTGACCATTAAGGGAACTTTCATCCTAGGAAACAACACAAACCCAAGTTTCCATGCATTTGCGAACTCTTATAAGATAAGGACTCATTATTTTATGCACGATTCTTCCAGTTGTGCCTCGATATACTGTGTGTTTACAATATTACTGATCTCCAATGAGAAATGTTCTTCTTTGTCATGACAACTGGTGTTGTATTAATGGGAATGTATGTGGTTTCCTATTGATCAATCCCATGTTTTAATATGCAGATGATTTGGTCTTAGCTTACATTACCTAGAAAACTTGTAGTATTTCATTTTCTTTCAAAATGATTTTTTTAATTATTTAACATACGTACGAGTGCACTTAGGAAAAAGCTAATGCTATTTAACATACGTAGGAGTAGTTTGAACTGTGTTGCTCCAAATGTTGAAAATCTAGTACTAATTAAGAAGTCCTGGAGGCCCAAGGGAATCTCCTTTCTAGTGAAAAAGAAGATTTTGCAAGTTATAGAAAACAATAACAAGTACTAATATTATGTTAAACTTCAACATCATTTAGTTACTAAAAGGACTAGGTTCGTTTCATAAGGTCAGTTAGGATTCTTAATGTTTAACCTGTAAGATTCAAGATGAGGTCACATAGGAAAAAATAGCTTAACCTATGTGCATGGCTCAAAGTTTACCATGACGTAGTAACCTCATTCTTTGCTAAATTTTTTTCGACTGCGTATAATACTACGTATACGGTATGTCCAAAAAGTATCACGAGGAGACTACATACTTAGATGGATGCAGCGGTTTTCTGTTTTGGTATATGGCTAAATTGATAAAAGTGTCGTATCTTTAAAATGCATGATCAGGTTGTCAATGTACCTTAGATAACGCAGTTCGGTTTTGGAATGTTGCACTTTGATCAGTGTTTTAAGGCGGAGCGAACCTTTTTTCAGTAGGTTGCCATGTACTTCCATGTTACTAAGAACAGGTGTTGTACGGCGTAACTCTGCATTGAAACGCTCCGGATATGTCAAGTTTATTTGTCACCTTGTTCTTCGAAGACGTCATGTACGCGTGCTTTCAGTTTAGGTAAAAGTGATCACGTTCATCTTCGGTCCGTTACGCTCGGTGACAAAGAAGAAGTTAATGAAAATTGGTCGTATTTGATTCATGAAATCTTTACCGCAAACTATATCCGCTTTAATTTGGAGATGTTTCTATGCCAATTACCCGTTTTGATACTTTTCAAATTGCATCCAAAAGAATGAAACTAACAAATCCAATCTCCCTTAAAAGCTGGTTAAGAAAACAATGCAACAGAGAAACTCTATGCTTTTTAGTCCATTTACAGGTACCTAAATTGGATTCTTTCAGCAATGATGCAACAACATTGACAAAAAAATGCAACAAGCACCAAGTCATGAAGCACTTCTCTTTAACCCTTATGGGCCGAGTCCTTGCAAAGTTGCAAGTATCTATATGGGGTGTTACAGGCTGATAGGCTGCAAGATAGTTGATGAGGGATTGGGCAGATAAATAAATACTTAAAATAAATGAAGTAAATGAATAAATAAAAATTAGCATTAAGAGTGTACTGTTGAAGCACAAACCAAGAATATTAGACATGCTTTTGCCTAAAGTATGAGGGTGTTTAGTCAACTTAATTGAATAACAGATAGACATTTCATGAACAACCAATTATCTTATCAAATATTCAATTCTCCATAGATTACATGCATAAAGAAAGATCTATGTTTAATGCATTGAATGTACTTAACCTGGGGTGGCATTCATTAAGAATTCAGAAAATATCCCCTTTAACATGTCGACCTTTAAAGCAAGTAGGATGCCAAGTTTATGATCCTCCCAGGATGACTACCGTTAGTTGTGTAACTTGTATTACAGAAGTTAAAGCTAAACAAAAATTCTTTTATTAGTGGTTTGTGGCACTCAGGTAGGATCCAAGGCATTCAAAAAGGGCTCACCATCAAGTCTAGGCGGAAGAAAATGGGGCGAAAACTAAATTAGCTGCAGCCCTGTTTGAGAATCTGCGGACGTAATTGATACTACCAATTACACTATAATAATAGTACCAGGAAGATATTTGGGTCTTTTGCTGCTTCTGCACCGTGGGTTACAATGTACTATGTTATTGCCAACATGGGCCTTTAATTTTAAGAAATTGAATGTAAATTATTCCATATGAGAAGAAGAACCCTGATTTCGGGCATACTGAAATCTTTCTAGGCATACTGAATAAAGATAAAAAAAGGTTGTGAAATAACAAAATCAGATATCTCCTTAACCCAAATTTTTTTAATGACAAATCTACCCTTTACGTATTAGTGTTAGTAATTTGGATTAGTAATTAAATATTTTGTTTAGTGATTAAGATAATTTTCAGAATTATAAAGGTTGTTTAGATGAAAAAATTTGGGAGGAAAAAAATCAAAGTTTTGGTTAAGAAGGAGAGAAAGAGAAAGAGAAGGAGAAGTGAGAAAATTTTAATTCCTGATTCAATGGAGGATGAGGAGGGTCATAATTCATATAAAAAACCTAGGAAAATACATATCAACTACAACAATGATTCCCAAATGACTGATTTCTTAGATTATGAGAATGATTTTACACAAACTCAAACTCAAGCTCAAACTCAAACACAAACTCAAGATGATGATATTTACGAGCGAAATCCAGATGATGAGTACATATATGAGGAACCCGATGCTTCTAATACACGGGTACACTTCCATCTTATGCTCAATCTCACTTCTATAGCTCGAAATTATCAAAAGTTTGGATTTTTGCTTCATGGTTCGGCGAACCAGGTTGAGGTTCGGCTCACATCTATGAGCCGAATCAACCAAATGATGAACGGTTCGGCTCACTGGATCTGTTTACAGAATACGCCGAACCTATAATTTTCAATTCCAACCCTTTTGCTAGACATTAGTTCGGCTTATATGAAAGTTTCATAGTAAGCCAAACAACATCATGAATAGCACGGAATAAAAATAATTACTGGTTCGGCTTATGTATTCAAAATAATATGAGCCGAACATGAATTTGCTAAATTTTTGGGTTGAAATATTGTTATTGGTTCGATACATATTGAGAATATCATATAAGCCAAAACCTCTAAATGTTCAAGGTTCGGCACATAATATGATTATCGTATGAGCCGAACATGAATTTGTTAATTTTTGGGTTAAAATATTGTTCGCGGTTCGGCACATATTGAGAATATCGTATAAGCCGAAACCTCTAAATGTTCAAGGTTCGGCACATAATATGATTATCGTATGAGACGAACATCGCTATTATATTCCTTTTCTAGTATTTAATCTTGTGATATTCTTTTTAGATTGTACCCATGGAAAATCAACCTGATCCAGTAGACTTCACGAGGATACCAAGGATCACTTCCAAAATGATTTGGTATGTAAGAACTTTTTGTTTACCTTAATGTTGTCGGAATATTCCAAAGTTTTTCTTACAAATTATTTGTTTTGGAATGAACGTAGAGATGGAAAACTAAACCCGAAGTTCTTGATTGGGTTGAGGAACACGTGATGAAGGTAAATTGTGTACTAGTTAAAGGACAAAAAATCCAAGGGGATCGGTTTGAAATGATTTATGAGCGCAGTGGAACCGACGCTAGCAAGGTTAAAAAGGGTACCGTATATGTTGGGAAGACCAGGAGAAAGAATAGGACGAAGACGAAGAAAAGAAATTGCCCTTTCAAGATCGTTTTCAACCTCAAGAATAAGTCCTTGAACAAAGAAGATCAATATTGGATAATGAATAAAGATATGGATTGTCATCATAACCACCCACGTCCCAAAGACCTCAATGGACATGCGAAAGTAGCGCGACTCAAACCCGACGAGATGCTAGAAGTGGATAAAATGAAACGAGAACATTTTCCACCATCTAGGATTCTTAGCAAATTGAAGGCGGACAACAAGAATAACAAGTCGACTATGCAAACTATCTACAATGCAAGAAAAAAGATTAGAAGACTCAATTTGCAAGGTAGGATGGTGATGCAACAAGTAATGTGGTTAGGGGTGAAGATTAACTACGCTTTCCAAAAGAAGTTGGATGACTTCGGTCAAGTCACACACCTTTTCCTTGCCCACCCGAAATGTGTCCAATTGGCTCTATGCTTCCCACAACTTATTATATTGGATTGCACGTACAAGACTAATAAATATGAGATGCCGTTGATGAACATTGTGGGGCATACTTCGACAAAGGCACCATTCACCATGGCTTTTTGTTTCTTGAAAAACGAGAAGAAAGAGAGTTATGTTTGGGGGTTAGAACAATTGAAGTTAATCTTCCGGGAGGGTGCTCTTCCTAAAGTGTTCGTTTCCGACCAAGATTCATCGTTGATGTATGCTATTAAGAAGGTATTTCCCGATGCATTCAATTTTCATTGTAAGTTTCACATATGGTGCAATGTGAGGAAAAATTTCCAAACGAAATTCAACCACTTAAGTTGAAAGAATTAGAGAATATTGCTAAACTACCGTTGGAGACACGAGTAAAGAAAAAGAAGGAATTCTTGAAAGCATATGAACATAATGAGATGTTGTGGGCTTCTTTCCAAGGCGAATGGGAAGCTTTGGTATGGTCAATCACTGAGGATGTCTATGATGAAAATTTTAAAATGCTTATTGAGCATTGGAAGACCGACTACCTCGATGTCATTACTTACTTGGTCAAAGATGTCTTGGAACCTAATAAAGAAAGGTTTGTGGGTTGTTTCAAAAATCGACACAAACACTTCAACAACCAAGCCACAAGTATGGTAGAGTCGGCTCATTATCGGTTGAAGAAGAACCTTTTTGGATGTGTTGACACTTTTGTCACGGTTTTTGATGCAATTTGATGAATATTTCAAAAGTGGTGTTCTGAGAATTAAAGCCGCGTTCGAGCATAACCTTATATTTAGACACAAGCTTTATGGTAGTAAATGGCTATGGGAATTAACTTATAGAGTCTCCCATCTATGCATCGACTTGTTGATGCAAGAAGTGGATCTGATTAAGACATTAGGCGCCAACTTGGAAGAAGAGTGTGTTTGTAAAATGAAGACATCTACGGGACTTCCATGCCGCCAAGACCTACTTCGGTACAAGGATGGTATCATACCATTTGAGGATATTGATCATTTTTGGAAACAATTAATCCTCGATCCTCTCCCAACAGAAGACGACGAGGATGATCTAGAGATATGGGACACGACAAATGGGAAAAGGTTGGCGGAGATGTATAGGAATATGTCCCGACCTCAAAAGAAAATCATATGGGACAACATGATGTCGGTCATGTATCCTTTCACCCAAGAAAATATTTTGGAACCGGAGAAGAGTGAACCGAAAGGTAGGAAGAGTAAGAAAATGAATAATTTTCAAACTAGACAAGACAACAAGGAACTATTGGCTAATAACAGGGACACATCCGGCGTTGACTAACATGATGCAAGGTATGAAAAGGCAAATAAGGAAATTGAGAAGTTGATGAAGGTGGAAGAAGTCAAAGTTCCAAGGAAACGAGGTCGTCCTAGTATTCAAAAAGCCGAAACAAGTAACAAAGAGGTGAATGATAATGATTGTCCGTCACAAGCAAAGGATGGTAAAGAGGATGTCAAGGAGAAGTCTAAGATGTATCCTTCACAAACTAAGATAAAGGAGAAAAGGACCGTACATGAAATTGGTAGGATGAGAGGACCCAAAAGACATAAGTCCGGTAAGTATTTGAGGCCTATCAATTTTATATACGATAACTACTTGGAAGATATATCGCCAATAATTCATGAGAATATCATAGAAATGGACGACGTGCTAGGTGATGGAAATTGTGGATATTACTTCACGGCGGAACAACTTGGTCCTTTTAGGGAAGGGAATAATCTGGTGCCCCCTGAAAATAAAGTGAACTATATTCGGCAACGGTTGTTACATATCCAAGAGGAGATGCATGGGTGGCAGCGGAGTACATTGCATTCGAACGTTGTTTGCATGGGGATTATCATTATCGAAGAAAATTGGATGTCAATGCCCATTTGTGGGTTTTTAATAGCGGAGGCCTTCGATTGCGTCGTACATTGTTTCGCATGGACGGGTAGTATCTTTACTTACGCGCCTCCAACAAAACCTTGCCATGATGGTATAAAGGATAGAAGACTTGTTATTGGATTTTTTCAAAATTGTCATTTTATTGGCCTCAAACTTATACCCGGTTGCCCATTACCACCCTTGATGAGTGCAGCCTTTTGGCCTAGATTTGAAAATAATTACGCGATGGATTGGTGTGCAAATTATGCGACGAAAATGGATCTTGGATTTCTTTGAATGTGAAGCCCCCAAGTGGACAAGTAATTATGTTTTCGGTGGCAAGTTGGTCCAGCAAGTAAGCGAGCGTACCCATTCCCCAAGCATACTTGTTACAAGCTTCAAGATCTTTACCAATTGGAGATAATTATCATTTACCTTGTTTCCGGTAAGGTCGAGAAAGATATCTCTACCAAGAGTATAAAGCAAGTAGGCAGTTCCAGTTTGCTTCACTTTGATGGGATCCATTACCAACAAATCTTCCTTTAATCTATCCTTTGTGTTCTCAAATTCCCTTTTCAAGTTAGTGAGCTTGATCTTCTTATTCTTCTTAGTTCTGCCATTGGGAGTGAATACTTCATTGACATCTTTAACGGACCGACAAAACTCCAACTCCGTTTTGTATGCATCCCAACCAAGAAATTCCTCGTACAACTTGTAGATCTCATCCCAACTCATGTCATAAAAATCAGCATCCACACTTATACCCCTTGCTTTAAGGCATGTAATCTTACTCGCATCATCAGGAGTGATTGTCATCTCTCCAAAAGGTAATTGAAATGTGTAAGGTTCTGGACAAAATCTCTCGGTAAAGGCAGAGGCCGCCACACTATCATATTCCTGATATCCATAATTAATGGCAGGCCATAAAGCACTTGCTTGTACATAAGCAATCACCTCAGGAACCTCTTCATCAAGATCCCATTCTGCTGTCCTCTGGTGTCTCAATACTCGGACTGCACGTTTGTGATCAGGAGCCTCATAAATTCTATTCGCCCAAGATTCGGCATAACTAATCAACACATTTCCTCCATCTTCCAGAAGACCATGAGGCAAACCATCTGATCGAGGTGGAATTACGTCATCTTCATCAGGAATGTGTAAACCAGTGATCCATTGTTCTGAAACGTTCTTCTCTTTCTCGGGTTCTGCCGCCTTCTTACCTTTCTTGTCTTTCTTGGATTTTCCTTGGGGTTGTGTTTCTTGATGAACTTCTTGATTATCATCTCCACCTACTTCTTCACCTTCACCTTCACCTATTCCTTCTTCTTGTCTTTCAACTCTTACTTGTTCAGCTTCTTCTTCTAAAATGCTCCCAATTTTTTCTTACCTCCTCCTCAAGGATCGGGAGTTTTAGAAGTAGAAGGTGTTACCTCCATCTTCTTCCTCTTTTTAGCTTCATTGGCCCTGACACAAGTATGAAAGTTGTAAGACTACTTCGAACAACAAAGGGATACAAACTATACAAAATATGGATTTGAAATGCCAAAAACTTGTCAACAAATAAGAAGGCTCGGCTTACCCTAAATAACACATATGAGCCGAACCATGTCTTAGAATTTTCAATAGCTTACACAGAGAGTGGTTCGGCTCATACCACAAACTATTTATAAGCCGATCTCATTTATTCGGCTCACAACCAATACTATCGAATAAGCCGAACCTAAAATTATGAATTCAAACATTTATTCGGCGCAAAACTAGTACTACCATTGAGCTGATCCTATACACATGCAAAACTTATGAAATTGAAACAACATTTATTCGGCGCAAAACTAGTACTACCATATGAGCCGATCCTATACACATGCAAAATTTATGAAATTTCCACAACAAAAATTCGTCGCAAATCTAATGCCATCGAATAAGCCGATCCTAAATACAAGTCTCTATGTCACTAGGTTCAGCGCAAAATTGATATGCATTTTAAGCCGAATCGTTCATATGCAGTTTCAGGGTTGAGTTTGAAGAACAGTTCGGCGCAAATCTAAACTTGATTTTACGCCGAACCCAACCCTGTAACCGCCGCACAAACCATGTTTTTGACGAATTAAACCAATCATACCAACCAAAAACATCAAATACGAGATGGGTTTGTAGAACTAACCTTCTTATTCTCGTTTCAGGAGTTGGTTCTTCTTCAATCTCTTCTTCCGGTTGGATTTGTGGTTAATTTTCAGTTTCTTCTTCACTCTCTAAATCTTCTTCTTCTTCAACAGGTTGGTCAATTGATCGATTAGAACGAGATACTTGCTTACGACGACCCATTATATAGATGAGTTTAATCGTCGATTAACTTTTCACGAATCGACGATCAAATTTCGGCGATGATGCGATGGAAAAAATTTGGAGAAGATGAACGTGTTCAGCTGCTGTGGAGAGGAAGAAGAAGGTGAATGAAACTGATTTTAAGTTTATTGATTATAGGTTTTTGTATTAGGGTTAGGGATAGATTAGTAATTTAAAAGATTTAAGGACATATAGGTAATTGAACTACCCATAGGGTACCCTTATTAGGTCACCCAAATTAGGACTACTGCTTTGTATGCCTAGAAAGATTTAGATATGCCCAAAATCAGGGTTTGCTGAGAAACCATATGATTCCATGAAATGATGCACAACTTTAAAAAAATCGCCCCATCGGGTACAAGTAGGATTCTACATCAAGAACTCAGGCACTATCAAACCTATGAATGGGGATATTCCCGGCCGATGCAACTGCATTCGGCAGAACCATACATATACAACTTCAGAGTTTGGCCTCTCCATTCACTACAGGCTACAACACTCCAAAATTTCTGATAAGTAAAAGCAAAAATTCAAACGAAAATCATTTCCAAATTATGGGCTTTGGAAGCAATAGTTTTTGTAAAATGCCCAGTAGTAGCTCACTGGACCACCAAAATAATGCTCATCCGTTACAGAAGTCCATTAAGCTTATACGGTTGAGATTAATGAAAATCAAACTTATGAAGCACTCACAAATACCAGAATCTTATCTTGGATCTTCCTCATATGTTGCACACAGATAGAGAGAGTAGTTGATTGAGTGAACAGCTATTCTTCATAATGGCAATGTCGACAGCAAATTTGCCAACAACTGCCATTTCTCTGTCATCTTCGATCAAAACCTTAGGCCGTTTCAGTTTGTTTTCCAACAATTCTCACAAAATAAAAAGTTTTAATCGTAGAGCTCTTTTAGTGAAGATGTCTTCTTCAGTTTCAGACCCTCTTGAAATTTGTGTTAAAGCTTCTATTACCACTCCTGGAAAGCTTGGAGATTGTATGTAGATATATCTTTCTCTTAATTTTAGTAAATTGGTGGTTCACTTAGTTGGGTCTGAAATGTGTTTGTTAATTTGCTTCACAGAGTCATAGTTAGTATTGCATTTCTTGATTAACTTTTATTGACGTTTTCAGGTCCTTTTACTCAAAGGGTTTTGCTTACATTGGAGGAAAAACATCTCCCTTATGACATGAAGATGATAGATTTGGCTAACAAACCAGAATGGTGATTACTTTTTCTTTTCTTTTATAACTCTGGTACCTTACCCCTGCGCAAGTGGGATTCGAACCAGACCTCTTGGTATAACCTCCAAGACACCAAGTGTCTGATCAACTAAGCTGTTGGACAATGTGAGTTATATGCATTGCATTATGATTAAAGATGCAAGTCTGCAGAGAAATAAGTTTTGGCTTTTTGTTCATTGTACTTAGGTTCTTGAAAGTCAGCCCGGAAGGTAAAGTTCCACTTATCAAACTTGATGATAAGTGGCTTGCAGATTCAGATGTTATTACACAGTCATTAGATGAAAAGTATCCTGATCCTCCGTTAAGCACTCCACCTGAGAAAGCTTCCATGTATGTTCTCTACCTTCTGTTTTTTTTTTTTTTTTGAGCGTACTTTTAAAGTTTGAGGTGCTTTGAGAATGTTATATACCATGAATGTCAGGACTTAAAGACAATACCTGATGAATGTCAAGTGTGAACAACATCATGTTGATGTCAAAAAGTATAACGTTGATCAGGTAACTTATGAAACCTACATGATGTAAACACGGAGTGAACCAATTCCATATCTGAAATAACAACCAACTCAAACGAGAATGATTATGAAAAAAGTAATGAAGTAGCGGAAATTGGAGAAAGTAGGTGTCTAGGAAACAAATCATTTGAGTGTACCAACTTAAAAAAACACAAACAACAAAAAGTGCATTGCAGTCTCTTTAAAAAAAAATGTTGAATGTTAGGAGTTTTATTTGTTGCATATCTAACCCTGGTTCCTGGGTAATTTGAGCAGACTTTAATGTGTTATATTTTAAATTGGCAGTGGGTCAAAGATCTTCTCCACATTCATCGGTTTTCTTAAAAGTAAAGATCAAAGTGATGGAACCGAGCAGGCATTGCTTAGCGAGCTTACTTCCTTCAACG
Source organism: Papaver somniferum (assembly GCF_003573695.1). Taxonomy (NCBI): domain Eukaryota; kingdom Viridiplantae; phylum Streptophyta; class Magnoliopsida; order Ranunculales; family Papaveraceae; genus Papaver; species Papaver somniferum. The sequence continues at coordinate 55,055,201 of NC_039361.1, forward strand.
ACCATATCGAAAAAAATGTGACGCTCTAATCATTGTTTCTCAAGTTTACTGCAGCGTCGTAGTGTTTGGTATATTCACCTGCTTTAGTTTCTGTACCTACAGGGCCCTTTTATTAACGGGAAAGATGTTTCTGCTGCGGACTTAGCTCTTGGACCAAAACTCTACCATTTAGATATTGCTTTGGCTCACTATAAGCAGTGGTCGGTTCCAGCTTCACTTCCCTATATGAAGTCGTATATGGAGGTGAGTAAAATTCCTTTTTAATGATCTTCCATTTATTCAACGTACTGGAAAAAAAGAAAGAAAAGAGTTGGACCGATATGCAGCTTAGTGTTTGCTTGTCCTATCTATGAGATCCTTGAAATTCTACCCTACCCCTAGCCGAAATAGAAACATAAAGATGAATGCTCTATCTATCTGGCCTGATTTTGTGATTTCATGTTGCACAATAGATCGGACTAAATTAGGTTGAAATAAATAGGATATAATTGAAATGATTTATGGAAGCTCGTCTGCAAGAGATTGTGTCGTATAGGGTATGGACTATGGAGCCTCTGCCCATACACAAAGCAGGGTATGTAATACATGAGGCACCTCTGGTCACTGCACCATTGCCTTGTGGCAAACAAAAGGTCATTACGTATTACAAACTGTGAGACCACCAACTAAGACCCTTAAACCCGATCTGCGCTTAAAATAGTAAGTTTGCCAAAGCTAATCTCCAAAGACATGCAGAAGAAACACCATCTTATTATGTGGGGCTGTTTTCTTTTTGAATGTCATAAACTTAAAGGTTCAAACTTAATATTATTGAATTGGTTCATCATCTTATTGCTCTGATGTTTCAGAAAATTTTCACCATGGACTCATTCATCAAAACACGGGCTCTGCCAGAGGATGTTATTGCTGGGTGGCGTCCAAAAGTAATGGGCTAATCGGTCTTCCTGCTGAATACCAGTTCCAATCCAGGCACTGGGGATCGATGCCCTCGAATGTGTATAACGGGGTACATGTGGATCACCATGTTCTTTTGTTCTGTCAGTCATGTTAGTTAAAAAATTATACAAAATATAAAAGAGAAATATATGCACTAATTTTTTGTTCTGTCAGTCATGTTCTCAAGAAATGAATTACCAAACATCATAACTATTAAGATGTCAATGAGTAGTATTACCTTCTAATATATTTTTGGTGATAAGAAAAATTTCAGGCAACAATTTTCACAAATATAAATAAGAAAAATCAACCTCAGTTAGCTAGCATTACAATCCCACAAGTTATTGTAGTATTGTAGTTTTATTCACAAATTTACAAACCCACTTTGAAGTATAAACAAAGAGAACATGCTTCCAAAAAAAAAAAAACTTTTGTATGTAGTATATCAAAGAAAGCAATCAAGTAAATCAGAGCAAATTTGGTGAACTTGTAGAACTGAAAATCCAGGTTGAAGTTGAAGGGCCACAGTTTTAGTTCCAGTTTTGCAATCATACCAAATGATATCATTCTCAGTCTTCATTAGAATGATGTGTTTGGTATATAAGTCGAGTAGTATTTTACCAGATCCAAGAAGTCCGAGGTTAGTGAGTCCCAGGTCTACTCTGTATGTCTTGCACCATTTTGTTTCATCTGTTGAAGAGTAGTCTTGTAACACCCAAAGCTCCAGCCATTTTTCAAACAATTCAAGGTATAGCAAGCCTACTTCTCCTTCACATTCTACTAGTTTCTTCTCAACACCCCAGCCACCGGCATCTTCCAGTTTTTCATTTGGTTGTGAAATGGTCCTCCAACTTCCACCGTAAATATTGGTGTCTAGTGCCGTAATGTGTCCGTCATATGATAGCGAGTGAATGGCTCCATGTATGAGAAGCCCAGGATCAGTCGCTGATCCAAGAAAAGAAGAAGGTTTGAATTGATCATCATCGCTACCAACAATTATGTTGTCAAGCATTATCCATTCCCAGCTTTCTGAGTCGAATATCTCACAGTGATACACAAGATAACCAGGAGAAGTGGAGAAGCGAATTATGTTATAATGCATAGGGCTGCTAGACTTTTTAACATTAATGGCAGTCTTCAGAGTTCGATATTGATTTGTCTTAGGGCTTGGAATCTTTCGGTATTCTCCTGTGGATGGCTTGCAAATGTAGTATGAAGTGCCAGCTTGCTTGCTGTAACTGATACAAGAAAGCAAACCATGAGGGGATGATGAGGATAGGATTTCTACATGCCCTGGTAAGAAATCAAGTGTAGGAGACGGAAGTGCAGGGGATTGGTTTACCAACGAAACAAAGTTGAAGTGTTCTTCCCTTGGGTTTGATATCTGAATCAAGTAACCTGAAATAGTTGGAGTCCTTTGGGAGTGAATGAGTTTGAATTCAGAATCGTAAGTTAACCTCTCCCATTCTTTGCAAACTAATCGACAATGACTAAGAAGTGGAGCAACTGATATTCTTGTTAGGATCTCATAAATCACTTCCGGAGGAAGTTCAGCAATTGAAGTAGTAGTAGTAGTAGCAGTTGACCTGCATATGAGCCTTTTTTCTGGATTTTCCTGTTCCTCTCCAGTTCCTTGTGTTTTTCTCTTCTTGTTCATGATCTGCACAGGGACATTACATCAATTATTGAGACGGATATATTGAATAAACTGCAATCACTCTTGTGATAGGAATCTGGCCTGGCCTTACGATATACATACATTTCTAAGGCGATGACTAGTAACAAATTAAAACTTGTCTTGAGTCAGTTAGGAAAGTGAACTATCCTAGCTAACCAACCCAAGTTGCATTATATCGTACTTTATTCTAGCAACGATAGATTAGCACGGTCTGCCTGTGTTTCCCTGATTATTTTGGTTAAATTAGTTTTCAGCTATGAGTATAATGCATACACATACAAGTACAACATACAAACACAATTAAAACAGTTCTCCAAAATCATTTTGTATTTTAATCTTTCAAAACATACCCTTTTTCTTTGTTTTCAAAAATGTTCTTACCTCAAAATGGCGTTTGGTATCCCTATTTTTAAAAACAATGTAACTGACAGGAATACAGCAATTGTACAATAAAGATCCTGATCTGATGATCATGCAAAGCACACTGATGTAGCACCACCGATGACCCATGCATGCTCATTTTCTTAGTCTTGATTTCCCATAACCCATTTTGAAACTTACGCAACACATTAACATTGATCAATAATTTAATCGAATACAAACTAATGGACGCTAGTTACCCTTTTTAGTATGTTTTGAACTTTACAAAGGGAGCTATATGTGAAAACATAGTTACTCCTAGAGCTACAGCTTGAAATACCAGTCCCTCTTTGTCTCTTTATCATTTGCCAAAGGGTTAGCATGTCTCGAGAAGTCAACTAGTTTGAGCAGAGCTCCTAACATCTCGTTTAGACATTTTATCAAACACCTTGAGGGTTATATCTTCAGTTGTTCTACGCTAGGATGTCAGGTTAATTTGCTAACTCCTCAACAACATATGTGGAACGTGGATGTTAGAAATAGATTAACAGAGAGAATGAACGAGAGGGGTTTACATGCAAAGTAGGGACATATTATAAATATACAACCACTGGAGATATAGAGAAATCGATGTGAAGAAAAAAGGAAAACGAAGAAAACTATCTTAGAATCAGAAATTCAATCCCTAAAACATGTTACTAATAAGATTGACCAAACCATAAACATAGGATTAACACAAAGATTTTTTTCATCTATCTGTAAAATCTAATTCAATCCCATACCTGTTTCTTTCCTCGCGGAAAGCATTCTTTGAAAAATGTATTCCAACAGGATGAAGATGATTCCATTTTTGCTGTAGGACACTCGGCCGGCTAAAACAGTGATTCGAGAAGAATTACAACTTTTAACGAGCGACTCAGGGAGTTTTGGTGTCGAGAAAGAGTCGCAGCTTAAGTCGTGTTACATGAATTACGACTTCGTGTTACATGAATTACGACTTTTTAGAGACACAACTAAATAAACAATCTATAAAAAAGTCAAAATAAAATAAACAAATCCAACTGCAACTCTTTTTTTTTCTAAGTGAAACCTACGGTCACACCCATTTTTTAGATTTCTCCCACTATCAAACCTATCAACGTTCATTTTTTCGGTGAAAATTTCTCACACACCCAGAATTTTTAAAATTATTTCCTCGCTTGTTCTTCCTCGTTTTTCTTTCATTCCTTCTTTTATTCTTCTTTCCTAATATAATTATTTTTGGATTCGAAATCAATCAGAAAAAAAATGGGTTTTGGCTAGGGTTTTGCTATGGTAATCAAATTGAGAAATTGGAGTTCAAGAAGGAATCTGAGAAAGGGATCTGAACCGAGAGAAGTTTTTTGAAATCAAGAGGTGGAATTTTGAGATCGAGAAATGGAACTCAGGGAGAAGAAATTAAAGACGGTGATGAACAGAGAAAGTGGGTGTTTGATGTTGAATCAAGACCGAAATGGAATAAGGGTTTGTTGATAGTGAGATTAAGATGGTGATTGAGAAGGATTTTCTGAGTTTTGAAGAAACCAGAGTTGAAGCAGATCGAGATACAAGAGAAGAGGTGATGCTGCTGATTTCGGAGATAAAGAGATGAAGGTTAGGGTTTAATCAACGAAATATTGTTGCTGCTTTCAATCGATTCTGCTGATGAATATTAAGAATGGGTTCGTGGCTCAGATGAAAACGAAGGTGATGATGTTACTGTGAAATAGAGAAGATGGGTTGGTGGTGGATTGACAGGATACGGAGACATGGGTGATACATAGAGATGGAATGTGAATCTGTGATGAGTTCAGGATGAAGCAGATTATTGTCGTGATACTTCTGAGAAGTTGGTAATAATTCGTCATCAGCAGGTGCTGATCCTATCTCTGTCAATTCTGTAGACGCACATCGAAACACTATTTTACACCTAGCTGCAGAAATGAAGCAGATGGAGGTAAATATATATATATATACATACTGAGATTCTTAGTTTTTAGTTAACTTAGTTTTTCTTACAGGTTTACTAATAGTTCTTGAGCACCAGAGATATATAATTTCATTCAGTTTTCTTACCAACTTTGTTTCATTTGCAGTGTATGAAGTATCACATTGTTAGTGGTTGCAACATTAATAGCATGAATCGCCTTTCAAGTTGTTATGAATCCACCAGGTGGTACTTTTCAAGAAGACTCTACGATAAAAGCTAGTGACAACCCGGTTCTTTTTACCTATTATCTAGGGTCTGTGGCTCACTCCTATGAGTCTAATCGCTTTGATAAATATCTAAAAAGACAACAAGTAGATTCCACCAAGAGCGAAAATAGGACAAAGATTAGCACCAATTTTGTTCGGGCATTATTAAAAGCACTGGACAATGAGTCTTATAGTGCTCGTGATTCTTATTGGAAGAGCAGATCACCAGGTATTGTTCTGGAACATGAGAAGTGGAGCAGAATCATTTCCATGTATAATAAACCAAGGTTTTCTCCTTATATAATACGCTACGTTGGGACACCAACATTGGCTTACAGAAACCCGATGCTTTACAGAATTTACAAGATTAGTAATGCAATTGCGTTTCTAGTCTCTCTTAGCATAATCCTAGTAGTTCGACATGGTGTAAAGTCTTTGGAGTTTCACCAGGAGTCAAATGCCTACAATTTAAGGTGGCTACGGGCTACAGCTGTTTAAAGAAAAACACATAATATGTTATGCATTTATAAAAATAGCTATATAATATATTATGCATTTATAAAAATGGATGTATAATCTATCATGCATCTACAAAATTTGTTGCATAACTTGTTATGCAGTGCAGAAAACGGTTGCATAACACGTTATGCGGCAACTTTTTTGTCACTATTAAAACCAACAAAAACAAAGACTGCATAACTTGTCATGTACCTATAATAATATCTGCATAACATGTTATGCATTTGCGAAAATAGATGCATAACCTTTTATGCATCCGAAAATACGGCTGCATAATGCATTATGCATCGAGAAAATTGTCGCACAATCTTTTATGCATCAAGAAAATAGATGCATAATGCATTATGCGTCTATTTTTTTATGTAACCACTAATACAATAGCTACATAACTTTGTTGTGCAGATGCATCATTTGTTATGCAGTCGAGAAAATGGTCGCATAATTCGTTATGCGTCTGCAGAATGTGTTATGCATCTTTTTTGGTGGCTGCATAATGGTTATGTATCAAGTTTTCGAAAATTTTACCTAAAATGATGATCACCTCCGATTTTTTCGTGAAAAACAAAAATTTGATATTGTTGTTTGTACTCATTGTGTAGCTCTCTTAAAAAGATTTCCAACGATATAAAATTTGTAAAATTCTCCAAAGGTGCGGATTTTTAGATACGTTATATCCAAGTTGCGTTGCCAATTATACCCCTGAAAAATTAGGCTGCATAACGAGTTATGCCTGAAATAATAGTATGCATAACGAGTTATGTATTGATTCTTAATAATTTCGGATAATTTTGGGTGTCACGGTATCTAAAATTAATTGTAGGCCTGACAATAAGAATATTATTTTTTTTGGGCATGCGCCTAATTTTTTTCTTTTTTTAATTGATAAAACAAGGATAATACAGGGAGTAACATCACTTCAGTCATGTTACAAGCCAGATTTTGCAACTTAACATTGATGTAGCACGGAGTAAACTCCATATCAGAAAGACATTGTATATACAAAATATTAGGGCTGGCAACGGATAACCGATATCCGATATCCATTTCCGAAATCCGACATCATATAGGATTTTATCCGACATATCGGATATCGGATATCGGAATCTGATATTTTATCGGATATTTTCTCTTGACGATAACGATATTGGAATAGGCCTTTCCATTAGGTTAATATCCGATATCCGATAGTCTAGGGGTGTACTTGTAATTTCCTACCCCTAGATATACTCGGACACAGCACGGCCAAGACGGATGTAAGTTTGAACTGCTTCCTGGCAATCCGATTCCTTTTGGTCATACCTCACTCGTTCTTCATCAGAAAGCTCCAGAAAAAAAGTCTCAACAGCTTACGGAGGTAGTTTGACCAGACAGTCAGTTTTTAATCTTCTCAAAGAAATAGTTATCATCAAGGCCTGCAAATGTGAAAGGGGAACCTTTCCGTTTTTCAAAGGGCGCTCCACCAGGCTTTGCCAACGGAACTTGACTGAAAATAAACATAGAAAATCCATGGCATAATACATATCGCATGAGGTGCTGACGATGGGCATACCTGTAACCACCCACTTACACTGAGCTTTTAGCTGGAGAAGCCTTTGATCCTTAATATTCCATCTTCTAAGCACATGTGCATCATCTAAAATAACTCTGTACCACTCCATACTGTTTTTAATATCTAAACAACGTTATCGGATTTTAACGGATAAATATCCGCTATCCGATAGATTAACGTTAACGATATCGGTTTGTATTTTTGATATCCGCCGGATGTTAACGGATATCGGATATCCGATAATTATTAACCTTAACCTTATCGGATTGTCCAATATCCGGCGGATATTTATCCGTTGACAGCCCTACAAAATATCGTCTCGCTATGTTTAAGAAAGTTAAGAGCACGACAAATAGAAACTGGCACGATGACCAGATAGCGATAAGGATTGACGATGAAAGAAATGCGGGGAAGAGGGATCACGAGAAGAATGTGGATAAGACCGCGATGATCAGTCGGACTCAGCGCGAACCTCACGGCGATGAATATAAAGTTCACATGAAAAGCATGATATCAGTGTTGAACTGTGGGGGCCTAACAACCACACCCAACAATTCGTTTGGCAATATGAGAAGACTTACTCCAATATACTTTCTAGAGAATCAACTAGACAGTCAGACTCAATCTAGAGGAAAGTATATCAAAGACTTTATATCTCTAACTCTTAATTCAATCTACAATCATCAAATAGAAATCTGCGAGCCCGATTGAATATAAGAGGAGTAACTTGAACGGTACCAAAGACCAATGTTCAAGTGTCAATCAATTTAAATCAACAACTAAAGGTTGAATTATCTAATTGATTGATCTTCACGCACAACCTGTGATATTTCAATTATATAAAAAATATGCGGAAAAGAAATAACACAGACACCAGAACTTTTTTAACGAGGAAAACCGCAAATGCATAAAAACCCCAGGACCTAGTCCAGTTTGAATACCACACTGTATTAAGCCGCTACAGACACTAGCCTACTATCAATGAACTTCGGACCGGATTGTAGTTGAACCCTAATCAATCTCACACTTATCAAAGGTACAGTTGTGTTCCTTACATCTCTGATCCCAGCAGGATACTACGCACTTGATTCACATAGCTGATCTCACCCACAACTAAGAGTTGCTACAACCCAAAGTCGAAGACTTGATAAACAAATATGTCTCGCACAGAAAAGTCTATAGATTGAATAAATCTGTTTCCCACAGATATACCCAAGAGTTTTTGTTCCATCTTTTGATAAATCAAGGTGAAAAGGAACCAATTGATAACCCGGACTTATATTCCCGAAGACCAGCCTAGTATTATCAATCACCTCACAATAATCTAAATCGTATGATGGCGAAACTACATATTGTGGAATCACAAACAATGAGACGAAGGTGTTTGTGATTACTTTTTATCTTGCCTATCGGAGATCAAATCCCGGGCAAATCTTAGAGAAGTGTAGATGGGAAAAAACGATTTGCTGGTTTTTTAGGGAATTGAAGAGACAGGCGTGTTGTCGGAACTCCTCAACCGAGCAAACTGATCAACCTCACACAGATGCACTACAAAGGGAGTGCTTAGATTCGAGAGATCAATCTGTAGGACTCCGGCCTAAACCAAGTCAATGGCCGTTCCAGAGTCAATTCGGTCACAAAGAGGGAGATGGGTTGATCTGTAGGATGGAAGCTGAGAATTGTGTGGAATCAATGATGATCAAGGATTGAGGATGTGTTGAAGGTTTCTGCAAGTTTTCTATGAACCATTGAGTTCCAAGTAAGTTCTGGTCGATTGATGGAATTTCTGAGAGTGATGACTCGAAAAATTGTCCTTTTTCAATCATGTATCCAGAGACTTATTTATATTGTCAGAACAAACACCTTGATCCCTGCAAGTGTGACGGTTTCTTGAGTGAAAGAGTGGGAAAGTGGGAAATCGTGGTGAAACCAGTTCCAGGTCGTGCGGAGACTTGGTTAACCGTCCACCCACTACTTTTCTAACTCCTTCAACCATTTGCACGACTTAGTCACATTCGTGGATGAATCCACGTTTCGTAGGCCGCCAAACCAAAACCCTAAGTAATATCCCCCCATGTGACATGATTGATGTCTCATGATTTGTGAAGTCTGCAAGGCAGACGTGTATTAATTAGTCAGTTGTTGACTGATTAGACAGTGAGTCAAAGTTTTGTTGAATTGAGCAAGAGTGACGAATGATCGGTGATTCATGGATTGAACATACGTGTTCTTATGTTGATATTGCTCGTCTGAGCAAAATACTATTAAATTCGAGCAACTGAGCAAGTATTGCTCGATTCGACGAATTACTGAATATTGATAGTTGGATCAATATTCGAGCAACTGAGCAAGTATTTCTCAATTCGACGAATCACTGAATATTGATAAATTACTGAATATTGATAGTTGGATCAATATTCGAGTAACTGAGCAAGTATTGCTCAATTCGACGGATTATTTATTAATAACGTGACCCAATAAAATATTAATTAAAATATTGGTACACTACCAAATATTATATGATTAATCCAGATGTTGATTTTTGAATCAACATAAATTTATTAGTGTTTGAATCTTGCTCAGAATGATGATTTGTGGAGCGTTTATTCGAAACCCTAATTCTTGATCAATTGTTCGTCAATTGATGAATTGCTGAAAATAGGGCATGAGTGATGGAGGGACCGACCACATGGGATGATGGACGTCCATGTGGCGCCCAAGTGCTCGAGTGAGCATGCACCAGGGTCCTTAGTTGGCCAGTTGGTGAAAGAATGATGATTAAACGTCGGTTTCATCATTTATTGAAATAATGTTCGATTGAGCATTAGGTGATAAAACCTAATTATGAAAAATTGAGAGACCGACCAAGAGGGAATGTCGTCCCTTGGTGGTCGTTGGACCAGCTGATGTCCGTTTGAGCAAACTCCAAGTTGGTTGGAAAGAGTTTGGACCCAATATGAGCAATTGCGCAAATTAAGTCAAAATCGTGAAAACGTGTAGGACCGTCTCCTTGCAAGCCTTAGGGCCTCCCTTGGTCGGTCAAGGTAGCATGCCCGTGTCTCCGCAATGTCTGCGTCTCAGTCCTGGGAGTTTCAGTATTTTCTGGCATGCGTTTGAGCAATATTTTGGATTTTCAGAAGAGTTTGATCTTTGACTGAAATTCTCGATTTTGCTCGAATGAGCAAAGTAGAACTTTCCTCGTTTCATCAATTTTTGAGAATAATGATATTTTAATTATTTTTTTCGTGAATAGCCTAGTCAGTCATGTGACCATTTGACTTTTTGGCATTTTCATGGTTTGAGCAATATTTGAGAAAATACGAAGAAACCATGATGTTTGCTCAAACTGAGGAGTTTCATGAGATAAGGGAAATAATAATTATGAAAGACTAGGATTATAAGGTGTGGGACCGGCCACGTCTAGGGTATGGTTGGCCGGCCAGGTAGCCCGGTCCCGCAACACCTTTCCCTATTTTTTATTATTTTTCATGAAACCGTGAAAATATGGAGAAACCATGAATTTTGCTCAAACAAGGAAAATTGCTAGAATGAAGGAGTTTATATGAGTTCATGAAAATAATAAAATAATTGAAACAAAGGAAAAAGGCGTGGGGGACCGGCTGGCCGGTGGGCCGGTCCCCTAGGCGCCACTTTTATTATGTTAATATTATTTTCTCTCTCCTATTTCGTGTAGGATTCCTCGTTTGTCCATATTTTCAAATGCTTGTTCGTGCATTTGGGTGCTCGGTCGTGCATAATTGTCGAGTACACTTGCACCATTTTCTTGGGGATTACTCGGTGATGGTCCAGATGCCCGGTTATTGAGTATTTATTACTAATTTATGAAATTCAGTGGAGAATGGTTCATGAAACTGAGTAATAAAGGTGAGTAGTTAATTATTATCAATCCATAGGATCAGACGTGGATTCGACCATGGATTCTAAATAATAAAGTGAGTAGTACCATTCTACGGGATCGTGGATTCGACCATAAAATCAGAGTAATAAATTTATCTATTACCATTCCATGAGATCAACCGTGGATTCGACCATGAAATCAGAATAATGAGATAAAATAATTATCTATTACCATTCCATGGGATCGGCCGTGGATTCGACTATGGAATCGGAGTAATGAGATAAAATAGATTATCTTCTAGGAATTCAGTGGTGAATGACACGGTAGAATTAATCTATTGTAGAAGGGATATTAGCCAGTTAAAGTGTCATACCCGTTCTCAAAGGTGCATAGTCAGGGAACATCGAGTGTTGCCGACATCCTGAAGGAGTTTTTCCCTCTCAACAATTATGTATGGAGTCCCTCCTGAATTTATACACGGTCTCTCTACACAGTCAGGGAACAGTGAGTGTCACCAACGTCCTGAAGGCGTTTTGACCTCTCAACAAACAATTATGTAGGAGGACCTACCAATCGTTCTTCTATGTAGAGGTGGGTCTCTCTATGTAGTCAAGTAACAACGAGTATCACCGACGTCCTGAAGGCGTTGAGCTCTCAATCATACGGAGAGCCGCCCAATTATGTTATTCTACATAGAGGTCATGATGAAATGAGAAGTATCGAGCGTTCCGGGGAGGCCTTTCGAGTGACATATGCATCATGGCTCGTAAAATATGAATCGTCACATGCGTTCCTGAAGTCGTGTCAGAAACATGCAGTATCATGATTTTACGATTTTGACCTTTGTTGAAAATCCACCATCAACATCAAGTCCCCTGCTTAGTGAGGGACAGTCATGTTCCGCAGTAAGCATTAGATGGTGATTTTCAGTCGACGGGTCGGTGGTTGAACTCAGTCGTACAAAGGTGTTCTCAGAATCCTCGATTTGCTCTAATGGTGTCATGTACAAGAAAATGCGCAGGTGAGGACCCTGATAGTAAGATAGAGCGTCATCCCATGAGAACGGAGAGATGAGGCACTGTTGATTTGTTCGGTCGGACGTCCGGTTTTGGTCGGTTTGGCGTTTACGGGCCCAAGTCCAAAAAAGAAATCCTTGTTTAATTAGGTTTTGGAAATAAAATTGATATGAAACCCAAAAAAAAATTATTTTCTCCAAGCTGACCGACCAACTTCTCTTCAACTCCCTCACGTCTGCGAGAAACTGAGAAGCCGACGAAGCTCCCGCCACCGGCGGTTGTTGACCCACCGTCGGCCGAATTCCGGCGACTGCACCAACCAGGTAAAAAAAAATTACTGTAAGGTCATGAATTTTCCATAAGTTGTCCAAAGAAAAATTTCATGCATGCATGTATACGTAGGGTTTCATGAAGAAATTATTTTAGAAAACATATGCTCGTTCGTTCATTAGTTTAAGAAACGAGCAATAATCCCTAAGATGAAAGAGATACTTAAATCCTTGAATGGATATGATTTAGTTACAATAGAGAAAATTTTGTTTATGAGGTTTCATGAAAATCAAAGTTTATTTTCAAAGCATGAACTTTCATACAAATACTTTTAGGAACGTTCGTTCGTTCATAGTTAAAGTAATAAATAATAATCTTCTATCATTAGAGAGATTTTCGAAATAGACCTGCACCTCATGATAAAATTATTTGTGAACTTTCAAAATTTTATTTGGAATATGTTTACCTTTATGAAAATAGAAAAGACCATCATTTCATATACAAATGCTCGTTTGAGCAAAAGAAAGATTTTTTTTTTATTGACTCACGTAAAAAGAAAAAAAATTAAAAAGAAAAAGAATTTTGTTAAGAGAACCAAATTCGATTTTTGAGTAATTGTTGAAAGCAAAAAATATTTTCATGAATTCGTAGTGTGTATGAGTTTGATGATTTCATAGTGTATGTACACATGTAAAAATCAGCGAATGTTCATATGAAAGGCTATGTGAATTATTCATAGCTTCGTGAAAAGTCAGGTATTTGACTTTTGAATGATGAATTTTTCTCGTCTTCGCAGGTCTGAAGGAGTGAGCAAGCTTTTCGAGAGTTTTACGTTATTATCACTAAGTTCGTGAAATCGTAAATAGGTAAGAGTTAAGGATTACCATTTTTGTAGACGCTGATGTGAGCATCATAATTATTTTGTTGCTTTTAATTCCATTGTTGATAAAATTCATGTATGGACGTCACAACAATTCCGAAAAGATGACTGATTCCCGTGATAGCGCTTCTGAAGATGATGTTTCCAGAGAGGAAACTTCCAGAGAGGATGTTTCTACAGACGCGTCTTCTAGAGATGATGATTCTTCCAAAAATGATGATTCTGGGACTTCCAAACAGAAAGAGGAAGCTCCTAAAACCAAGTACATCCCAAATAATGATGATGAATTCTTCGTGTTTCTGTATAAAAATGAAAAGCGTCCCTCGGGTTCCTCGTTTCGGCTGCTCCCAGGAGTACTACTCAGAACAAGTTAGTATCTCCTCAAGCAATAGTTAGGTTCTGTTTGAATGAGAAACACTATTTGGGTTCACACGTGGAACTTAAACTTTCTCGAAAGCCTCTAGAACATTTCTATGGATGGGAAAGGCATATGTTGGGTCATAGCTGTGTAAGGACCATGATGGATCGTGCACAGGTGACACGAGCTATTCAAGCTGCCGGGGATTTAGTCATTCATCGTGACATACCAGGTATGGTGGCTTTACTTGCTCGCTGGTGCGTTCCTACTCATACTTTCATATGAAGATGGGGAGAATTCACCGTCACTTTAGAAAATGTAGTCGCTTTGTTGCATCTCCCAATTACTGGCAATTTCCCTAAAGAGCTCTCAGCAGAGGAGAATATGGTATCTGACGTGTTGGAAACTACAATGCATGAATTCAATAAGTCGCCCAAAACCTGTTATGCTCAATGGTTGAAACATTGGTGGCCGAGAGATGAGGTTCCTAAAGAACCTGTTGATGGTACCTTAACTGTCGCTGCTTTCTTATGTTTGTGGCTCTCTAGAGACGTTCTTGAAGATAGTGGAAATTTGTTGAAGCCATTTGTGATTCCTTTTTCCATAAGAATGGCTAAAGGTGAGAAACTTCCTATAGGAAGTCTGTTTTTGGGTTCACTATTTTCCAATTTAGACTCCTTAGTCATAGACTTCAGTGTCTCCAACGGCTTCATGAAGATTGAAACATATGCTAATATTATGTTCCTCCAAGCTTTGATGTGGGAGCATTTTGAGAAGTATGCGCCGATTCCTCGTAGCGTCTTGCAAGGACCAAATATCGACACTCGTCATGCTTTCCTTGAAAAATATAATGCCAGGATTATGCATTGGTCCACAAAGCAACCACAACATAAGATACGTCTCACCACTGTTTTAGATATCGAGTCTGAATTTGATTTTCGCCCATGGGTGTCGGTTCCTCCGCTTTTCTCGCAGTAGATCACTTTCAATACTTCTGAAGGAAATCTCATATTGAAGTCTAGTACCAGTCTGAGTGATGGAGAGAAATCTTTTATACTGAGTTGCACTCCTGGTTATTTAATGTTAGTAATGCACGGAAAGTTCCAGGTGGAAGAATATAACATTGACAGAGCAACTTGACAAATGGGTCTCGATCAGTGTTCCCCGGGTCATCGAATAAATAATCCATCAGTATAATATCTTAAAGCTCATTTAGATTTCACACATGTAGAATGAAATGATTATTTGTTTCCTTTCTCTGACCGAGCTACTTATGCAACTCCGGGTTATGTAGACTTCTGGTGTCAGCAACTTGAGCGTTTGTATAAGTTTGCAATGTATTTTAAGCTTATGGTATGAGAGTTTCCTCCTGCCGATGTGATCTCTGATCGACCAAGGCTGAAATACATTTCTAGTGGTGATAAGAGAAAGACGCCTCCAGAATGTTCACAGGTAAGCATCTTTCTTACGATTTTAGTAAAGACATGATGATTGCACCTTAATTGTTTTATTAACTTTATTGTAGGATGGCCGTCCTGTGAGGTCTCGGATTCATGTAGACTTCTCAAAAGTGAAAGAAAGTCCCCATGGTGGAGAAAACAGAAGTATGGCGAGTTATAGGATCATACCGAATAATGTGCAGTCCCTAGCCGCTTCTTTAGTGAGTTGTTGATATTCTTTCTTCCATGAGTTTTACTTGTCCGCATAATAGGATTATGAAAACAATGTTTGTTGCCATTCCAGAATTTTGCTCCATTAAGTATTGACGGTCTCCGTTTTACTCAGTCCGCAACTCACGAATCCAGCGATGCAGATGAAGTTGATGTAAGTATTCCTTCGTATAATTAATCATGATACTTCTTGAATAAAATAATAATGGTTGTTGTGGATATATCCAGGAGGAAATGGTTGTGGAAAACCAACATGGTCAGGCTGTTCATTCGTCTTTGAATGATGGTGAGAAAGAGAACTTTCAAGAATCGGTATTTAATGATGAACTTTCAAGAATCGGTACCAAATGATGATAACGGTGCTTCCAATGTTGGTGTCAACCACATTAATCCTTCGAATGACTTGGAGAACCCTCAAGTAAGTGTCCATTTTGTATTCTCTTCATAGAAGTATAATATTGCTGATATATGAGTGAATGAATGAGAATCCACACGAATGAATGACAACTTTTAGCAAAATACGTCATCAGAAAATTCAGAATTCAGCGTTTTAGCAAAAACACCATAAAATCTTCATCCGATGTCAGATTTTCGCGATCTACCCATGTATTATTATGCCCAGGAAATTTACAAGATTTAGCAAAGAATATTTTTAAGTTTTGAGCATGTTTAGGGGTCGAAACCAGCGAAACAGTAAACTTCCAAGAGACCTTTAGAAATTTTTTAGCTGGCATGTAGTCTGATGTTTTGACCACAACTCTTTACTCATTTATCCAATTTATGTGAAATTTTGATATGTTGTAGAAAACATCCATAAGAAGCGAATGGTATATGACTCAACTTTATATTCCATACCAATTTCTCCCAGTTCGTCGTCTTATACATGGCAGTATAAAATCTCTTCAGACGAGCTTGTTGAAAAATATGTTCTATGACTTCCACACTATTTTCTCATGTCTTGGATGTATAATAAAGAACTTAGATAGTGTTAGTTCACTTAACGCTGGATTTTATGATTGGATTTGGTTTCCATGCTTGAATTTCTCTAACCTCATGTAATCTTCACATTAGGCGCCGAATGTCGAAGTTGAGAATAATGGAACCAATGATGCTGATTTGAGCAATACGGCGAATCAAAGTGGTGGAATCACCATATATGCACCTCGGGGTCATGAGAAAATTGCTACTGAAGTTGTTGAGGAGACCGAGACTTCAGTCGTTGTTGCTTCAGTGATAGAAGAAACTGAGCCGAGAGTAGAGGAGACTGTACCAGAGGAAGATGTTGCCATGACCATGGAAGTTGCTCCAATGATTGAGAACCGTATAATAGTACACGAATACCCTAATGCAGGGATTGTTTGTGATCCTCCATTCGGTGAGTCACTCCCATACCACACATCAGTTAGTGGATTTAGCGTTCCCATATGGTATGCTGCTATGTATGAGAAGTTGTGGAAGATGTATGGTCACATTGTCGTCGAAAGAGATCTCAAGCTCAGTTACTTCTTGAAGATGCAAGTAGGAACTATCTTGCGTGTCATTTATGATATACGGACCAGGGATAGAAGCATTGTTACTCTAGATGTACTCTTTGATTGGGAGTATAACTTGAAGAAATCTGAAGAACTCGGCTTTAACTTGAAGTGGCTTCGTCAGAAAATCAACACCATCAAGGATGCAATAGAGAACAATATACCTTTTATCAGTGATGTTGTGGTGGAGAAAATGGCTAAGATTGCTGAATTAACTGAAAAGATGGAGTTGAAGAAGGCGGATTTGCAAGTCTTGGAGAATACAGGAAAGCAGAAATCTTACTTTGACGGCTTCCTTTAGTTTTCCTTTCCATAATCTCTTGAACCTTGAACTTCTGAGAGACGTGAGATTTCATTTTGATTTTGATTTTTTTTTAATTGGTTTTGGATAAGTGAATGATTGAGGATTTTCTTTTGGATTTTGGGTTTGATAGAGATTTTTCTTTAAATAAAATAATTTTAATAAATTTCCGAATTTAAATACTGGATGCAAGTATTGTGAACATTTTGAAGGAATTGAAAGTACAGGTAAAAGAAAATCCTAAGATACAAATGTCAGAAGCCTGGAGCGTTTGTCTTGCACATAAAACATCCAATGTTGAATGCTTCAGGCATCAAAAGTTTTGAGCCAATTATCATGAATCACTGGTACACTCGTCTTGCCCTTCATGTCAGCCAATTTGTAGTATCCTCCAACTATTGACTTAGCAATCATACAAGTCCCTTCACAATTAGAGCTCTTTATGGAATGAAGATTACGTTTAGTTTCTTTGAGAACTAAATCCCCTTCGTGAAACTTGTTAGGTTTGGTTGCTCGTGCCCTGAATATCTTCTGCTGGTTCGGAATTCCTCGTATAGTGGGATTCCATGTTGATGGAGCTTTCCAATCCTGCGGCACATGTGGACACTCACGTAAGGGAGAGTACCTAGGATATTGATTATCGTGCTCGGTCATTATTCTAGCAATGACCGTGTTAGTAAGACGCTGAATTCGGAGAGGCTCTGCGTCCAGCCAGTTGGTGAAATATTGTTGAGGCGAGACTAACCACTCATAACGTTTGGTGATAGCTTGGTTATGAGTAAAATTGCGTCCCCGGACAAAGGTAGCATATTTGAAAGTTGATAATATGGACGCATGATGGGAATAAGACTTTCCTGAGTGCGGAATCTTCTGAAGAATTCATGTGCGCTCTCTTCAGGTTTTTGTGTAAGTCCTATCAGGGCTTGGTATCTCTCTAGATGCTCGAATGGTGGAGTGTCCTCTATTTCTTATGAGTCAAAGCTTTCTTCAACAGATAAATGTGAAATAAAAGATATTGGATCTACCTTTTCAGCTTGAATCCATGTTCGTCCAAGGACCATATCATATCATGGGTCCTCCCTAATTATGTGAAATTTGGTTTCTTCCCAAGTCGAGCCAGTTTTCATCTTGAGAATGATGTAACCATAAGCATCTCTGGAGACTCCTTCATGGTCTCTGATTGTGACGGGAGCATGAGTGGCTTCTTTTCGAGTGATGCATGCAGCTCTGAGAGTTTTCAAAGGGATGATATTGATAGCAGTACCAACATCGACAAGTTCTCGCTTGAATTCATTTCCTTTCAGATACATTGTGGTGAGAAGTCCCCAGTCATACATCTCTTTGTCAGTGAATGGAGGCTCAGGGTGTGTTTCTGGGATTGACAGTCGTTTTCCGGACACTATATGGATCAGAGCCGAAAACATGTACATCCTTTGTGACTTTGACAGATAGAGCAATTTGCAGGCATGCTCGATCAATGATTGAACCGCTTCTTTGACTGGTGGTTCAGAGAACGTAAAGGTTCGGATTGGGAGAGGATTCTTGTGTACTCCTTCAGTCCCCAGTTCTCCTGAATCAGCCTTTTCCTTGAATATGCGTATCAGAGTTCTGCAATCACTGGTCGAATGACTAGCATACCTATGAAAGCGACAGAATGCGGATTCTCCACTTCCTCGTCTGTCGGCTCTCTCTTGATGGGAGGTAAGTTGATTGTACCATCTTGGATACAGAATTCCGGTAACTCGATCACCTCTTCAATAGGAAAAAGAAAATCTGGTACTTCCTGATGATTCTGTTGACGTTGAGCCGGCGCTTGTGCGTTTCGAGTTTGGTTGTCCTTCCTTGGTGCTTTCGTAGACGTTGGAGGAGTATTCTTATGTTGTTGCGCATCAGCTTTCCTTTTGCTCCCTTCGACAACATTCATGGAAGGTTGAATATTGTATTGTTTGTTGATCAGGCGCCTGGTACTATTTCAAGTGTCTCGCGGCTCCTCGATTTTGATGATTTTTTTTCTTTCCAGTAAGGATGGAGCAGTAGTTGCCGATCGCTTAGCCGCTTCATGAAGTTCTGAAATGGTTTGGAATCGGAGATTTTCCAGCAAAGTTCTGTAAACCGGGATCGTCCCGTTGATGCATAAGTCCACCAATTGTTGTTCGGTGACTTTAGGGTCGTGACAATCCAAAGCTTGGGTTCTGAATCTCTTCACATATTCATTCGGATGTTCAGTACTCTTCAGATCCATCCTTCTGAAGTCAGAAAGAGTAACCTGCTCAGAGACGGAGAAGTATTTCCTGTAGAAGGCGTTAACCATTGCTCCCAGGTGCAATGTTGTTGTACCAGGTATATGCTCGTCCGTCAGAGATTTTGAGAATTCTTTCAGACGGACAACATGGTTGTGTTCGTGCTCTCCTAGTGCCTCCAGGAATCGAGAAACGTGTTCCCAAGCGTTCCCAGTTCCGTTGTACAATGTGAACGTTGGAGAGAAGTATAGCCTTTTGAGAGAGGGATTCTTTACGTAGCAGCAGGTTATGGAAGTTGATGACGATGGACATATGGTGCATTTCCTTTTCCTTGAGTCTCCATGAAGCGCTCCAGATCTTCACGAGTGATGAATCCTGCAGACTCCTTCTCCGGTGGATTTTCTTTGCAGACTTCATCATCATCCACCACATGGATTGGTGAAACTTCAGGGTCAACTTCCTTGGCTTTTCCTTTCTGCGACACTTCCTTAGTTTCCTCTGACATTTTGTTAGTGAGAGTTTTGAGATAATTGCACAGCTACTTCTGAATAGTAACCATATCAGTTTGATTTTGGCGTGAACTTCCCGAACCTTCATGAGATCAGCGATGGTGGGTGGATTTTCTCTGACTTCCTCGGGATACCGGCCAAAGAGAGGATTGTCTCCAATGTTGGTTTGAGGAGGAGGAGTGGTATTACCAGTGCCGTTGTTGGGAGTAGGAGAAGTTTCTTTAATACCACCAGTGTTGCTAGTGCTAGCATCATTTGTGTTTGTAACTAACCCAAACCTAAGACCAGCCATTTTTTGAAAGTTGAGATTGCAACCGAGAGATTAATCTCCCACTGTGGTCGCCAATCTGTAGATGGGAAAAAACGATTTGCTGATTTTTTTAGGGAATTGAAGAGACATACGTGTTGTAGAGACTCCTCAACCGAGCAAACTGCTCAACCTCACACAGATGCACTACAAAGGGAGTGCTTAGATTCGATAGATCAATCTGTGGGACTCAGGCCTAAACCAGGTCAATGGCCATTCCAGAGTCAATTCGGTCACAAAGAGGGAGATGGGTTGATCTATAGGAGGGAAGTTGAGAATTGTGTGGGATCAATGATGATCAAGGATTGAGGATGTGTTGAAGGTTTCTGCAAGTTTTCTGTGAACTGTTTAGTTCAAAGTAAGTTCTGGTCGATTGATGAAATTTCTGAGAGTGATGACTCGAAAAATTATCCTTTTTCAATCATGTATCCAGAGACTTATTTATATTGTCAGAATAAACACCTTGATCCCTGCAAGTGTGACGGTTTCTTGAGTGAAAGAGTGGGAAATCGTGGTGAAACCAGTTCCAGGTCGTGCGGAAACTTGGTTAACCGTCCACCCATTACTTTTATAACTTCTTCAAACGTTTGCACGGCTTACTCACATCCGTGGATGAATCCACGTTCCGTAGGCCGCCATACCAAAATCCTAAGTAATATCCCCCCATGTGACATGATTAATGTTTCATGATTTGTGAAGTCTGCTAGGAAAACGTGTATTAATTAGTTAGTTGTTGACTTATTAGATAGTGAGTCAAAGTTTTGTTGAATTGAGCATGAGTGACGAATGCTCGGTGATTCATGGATTGAACATACATGTTCTTATGTTGATATTGCTCGTCTGAGAAAAATACGGTTAAATTCGTGCAACTGAGCAAGTATTGCTCGATTCGACGAATTACTGAATATTGATAGTTGGATCAATATTCGAGCAACTGAGCAAGTATTTCTCAATTCGACGAATCACTGAATATTGATAAATTACTGAATATTGATAGTTGGATCAATATTCGAGTAACTGAGCAAGTATTTCTCAATTCGACGGATTATTTATTGGTAACGTGACCCAATAAAATATTAATTAAAATATTGGTAGACAACCAAATATTATATGATTAATCCAGATGTTGATTGCTGAATCAACATAAATTTATTAGTGTTTGAATCTTGCTCAATATGATGATTTGTGGAGCGTTTATTCGAAACCCTAATTCTTGATCAATTGTTCGTCAATTGATGAATTGCTGAAAATAGGTCATGAATGATGGAGAGACCGACCACATGGGATGATGGACGTCCATGTGGCGCCCAAGTGCTCGAGTGAGCATGCACCAGGGTCCTTAGTTGGCCAGTTGGTGAAAGAATGATGATTAAATGCCGGTTTCATCATTTATTGAAATAATGTTCGATTGAGCATTAGATGATAAAACCTAATTATGTAAAAGTGAGGGACCGACCAAGAGGGAATGCCGGCCCTTGGTGGTCGTGGGTGGTGTGCCAATGGAAAACACACAAAAACTTGCAAGTATACAAGGCCAAGTTTATAATATAAGAGGAAAGCAGGGGAAAGTCCACAGGGAGTGGGAGCACTATAAGAGAAACCTAAGCTAACAATGGTGACAATGCAAGGCAAAACAATATGGCATACAAAGTGGCAGAAGTGAAGAACCAAAGCAGCAAGGAAAACAGGCAAGAACCAAGGCTTGGAAGCCAAGGGCAGAGGTGAGTTTGTGCACTGACTTCAGTGCACAAAAGGCTTCAAAATGCAAGAAAAAAAGGCAAGAAAATAAACTGAACTGAAAGCACACAGAACTGAAAATGTAAGTGACTGAGAAGGAAATTGTGGCTAAGCCAAGGCTTAGATTCCACCTTGTGTCCTAATCAAATAACATATTCCTAGGTTGAAGTGAGTCCTATGCATACAATAGAAAGGAAAGAAAAACAGCTTGCTAACAGAAATACCCCTAGTATTGACTGTCTTTTGACAGCACAATCAATCACAGGCAATCATAGCACTGCTTTCTTCCCAATGCTCAAGCAAAACAGGGCATTAAGACTCTAACCTAGCAATTCATCATCCAACAATGCACTAAGGCTTCATCTGAGCCTTAGCTGCAATAATTTAGCTCATGAAAAACATGTTAACAGCATCAACATTCATCATGCAAAATAATTCAAACATAACATACACACAACAATCAACTGTTAACTGCATAAGAAGACTGAAATTGGAATTGCATAATATTTTGGTTTCAAGTTTCTACTGGCTAGTCCAGAGATATACACAGTGTCCTTCACACACACCACATAATACCAATTTATACCCCCCAATTATCAGTTTAGGGTTCACAGCCTCTTTTCCCCAAAAACAGAAAATTAGGTAAATTTGGTTTACCTAATTTTGATGAGATACTCACTCCATCTCGTCGACCCACTCTCCAATTACTTCTTCTCGTTCATCTCCTGCTCCAATTGCTGCTCTAACATCAACTTATATCTTCAATTTCTCACCTAGGGTTTCAGTGATGAGAGATGAGAAATTGAGGAGATTAGTTGATGAAAAAGAGTTAAAACGTGATAGTGATGATGGGTTTTTGGTTATAGGTAGAGTAGAGTGATTTGGTGGCGTAGATGGTGGAGTGATTTGGGGAGAAGATGGTGGTGATGGAGACGGACATGGTGGTACTGTTGCAGAGAGGGGGGGGAAAGATGGTGTCGATGGGGTTTGAGGAAGGGTGTGTTTGGCAATGGGTATAGGTATTAGGTACTAGGGTGTTGAGCAGGTGTAGAGGATTTTGATGTTTCGCGAAGCTGGACCGATGGATGGGAAGATGGTAGGTGGATCTGACGGCGATGCGGAGGCAGGCGATGAGCGACCGTCGGATGAAGAGATACAACGAAACGAACGGTACTTGATGGAGTTAGGTACTGTAGTGTAAGGCGGAGATATCAAACTTCGATGCACATCAAGGGAGCGACCGTCGGATGCTTCTGAGAACTGATCTGACGGCTGAAGACGCAAGCGGGTATGGATTTGGGTTTTAGGCTTTTGGGTATAGAATATGGGTTTGGGAAATGAGTTTGGGCTTGGAAAACCTTGAGCCCACTTCTTCTTTAAGAACAACTTTCTTCTTCTTGAGCCCATTTCCAGCTCTTTGGACGTGCACTCCATTCTTTGCGGCTTCCTTGCGTAATTTCTCCCGGCTTTTCACTACTTTTCTGCTCTTTTTGCTCCGCAAGTCATCCAGACTTTATTTATTACCTAAAAATGCAAAATTAATTAATAAAAATATTTATTCTTGAAAACAATGAAAATACAGAATATGGGATAAAATGTAGAATTAATGCATAAAAGATGAGTTAAATGCCAACAAAAAGGGATAAATATATACAATATTTGGCACTCATCAAATACCCCCAAACCTGAATTTTACTTGTCCTCAAGTAAAACAAAACTAAGGAAATCCTAACTATACCACTGTCGCTGGTCTCTCGAATGCATTTAGCGTATGCACTAAGCCTTTTAAACCACTAAGTGTCCCTAGTGGACGAGTTGAAGTCTCGTGAAGGTTTGCTTAGAACGTACCTACAAAGTTCTAGGTCAAAATATAAGCTCAGATTCCATCAAATGTGACATGTGCAAAACAGTTTAAGCTCACAGCAAAATGGAGATGTCAATCTAGCTATCAAAGGCACAATCCTAGCACTGATAACAAAAAAATGACATGTGATAAGAGTGTAAAGTGTATCTACACATGTGTAAAGAAAGATCTGAAGTTATGACTACTAATCACCAAGAGATAGTTTCTCAGGCTAAGAACCAAGGTCGAAATCTAGCTAGCTGTCCGGACTTTACGAGAATTGTGAATGAGTTGGAGGTATTTCACAATTACTCGCGTTGTACATCAATGGCATACACCCTCCTTGCTTATTACAATGAAACAACAAAATGACTATTTACATGACTCTTATTTACATTGACTACTCTCTTTTATTTTTGGAACAAGAGAGAATGGAATTGATAAACACTTGATTTTTTTTCTGATATTTTCTTTTTTTTCTTTTTTTTTTTTGGATAAGGAAACACTTTTGATACAAATACAAAAGGAAACAAAAGATTACATGACACTTTGCAAGAGGTAGCCCTTTTTGATGCACCCAGTTAAATTCGATGGTTGTCTTTCTTAATGTAACCTCCACCTTCTATCCCAACCAACCAAAGAACAAGCTAGTCAAGTTTCGTTCAGTATTCTAAAGTGATTGGCAATCGTAACTTCCTATCAAACACCTTGAAGATCGAGGCCATACATGTATTGGTAGATCGTGCGCGTGCAAATTTCTTATCACTATGTGAATTGTGCTAGAATCAGGGTGCCTAAATATCTAGACTAAGACTCCTAATAATTACATATTTGCACAAGAGTCAACATTTCAAGGTAAATGAGCTCCATTTTTATGATTTTTCATTTTTTAATTTTTTTTTCAATTTTGATTTTTCAAATTTTTTTTCGAATTTTTCAATTTTTTCAAAAAAAGAAGGAGTTCGTTTTCAATTATGGCAAATTATCATGGTATCTACTCTATACCCCCAAACCTAAACTAAACATTGTCCTCAATGTTTCAAAATATGGAAAGAATTATAAAACAATATATGAAGAGGAACATGCTGAGTAGAGTAAAAGGAGAGAGAATACCCGATTGTACGGCGGCAACTCGATTAAAACTCCGTTATTCAAGGCAAAAATCCATCATATTGGGAGTCACAATGGATGAGCACAAAATATATACAAAAGGAAATTTAACTAACACATTATCTACAAGAAAATTTGGTTTTTAATGGGATTGGACTTTTTGGAAAAAAAATTTGGTTTTGTTGGGAAACATTTGGTTTTGATGGGAAAACGAAAAAATTTTGGTTTTTAGGGAAAGATTTGGAAAACTTTTTGGTTATTTAGGGAAAGAGTGGACCAGTTTAGTCCACATAGACTGGGTCCTCCAGGTTGGTTGTTTCAATGTCGGGTGGAAATGGCTCAAGGAATGGCTTTAATCTCTGCCCGTTGACTTTGAAAACGTTCTTGTTGGAGACATCCTCCAGCTCTACAGCTCCATGAGGAAAAACTGTGCGTACTAGGTACGGACCCTTCCATCTAGAACGCAGTTTTCCTGGAAAAAGATGTAATCGGGAGTCATACAGCAAGACTTTCTGACCAGGAGTGAAGGATTTGCGTAGAATACGCTTGTCATGAAACATCTTCATCTTCTGCTTGTACAGCTTGGCACTGTCATAAGCCTCATTTCTCAATTCTTCCAACTCGTTGAGTTGAAGTTTCCGTTGAATTCCAGCTTCATCCAGAGAAAAGTTCAGCTCTTTGATTGCCCAGTAGGCACGATGTTCTAATTCCACAGGTAGATGGCACGGCTTTCCATACACTAGACGATAGGGGGACATGCCAATTGGTGTCTTATAAGCTGTTCTATAGGCCCACAAAGCATCATTCAATCTCAATGACCAATCTTTCCTGGACGGGTTAACTGTCTTCTCGAGAATGTGCTTAATTTCCCTATTAGAAACTTCTACTTGTCCACTGGACTGAGGGTGGTACGGAGTAGCAACCTTGTGAGTTATGCCATACTTGCGTACTAAAGACTCAAAGTACTTGTTGGTGTGAAAATGGGAAGCACACAAAACACTTGCAAGTATACAAGGTCAAGATTTGTAATAAAAGGGGGAGTAGGGGTTTGTCCACAGGGAGAGGAGCATATAAGAAGTTTTCCTAGCTAAAGTGTGTAGTGAGCTAAGGGCAGGCAAGGTAAATGGCATACAGACAAGAATGCAAGGTAAGTAAAGAAAAACAGACAATAACCAAGGCTTGGAAGATAAAGCAGCAAAGAAACAGCCAAGAAAAGCAGCAAATAACCAAGGCTTGGCAGCCAAGGGCAGGGTGAGTTCAGTGCACTGACTTCAGTGCACAGTAGCTACAAAGTGCAAGAAAATGAAAGGCAAGAAAAGTAACTGAAGAAAATGACTGATCAGGAAGCAAACTTAGAACTGAAAATGTAAATTACTAAGAGGGAATTGGTGGGTAAGCCAAGGCTTATGATCCACCTTGTGTCCTAATCAAGTGGCATGTTTCTAGGTTATGTTCATTCCTAAGCATACAACTAGAAATGGAAGAACACCAACTTGCTCACTAGTCTACCCCTAGCATTGGCTGTCTTTTGACAGTACAGCCAATCACAGGCTCTATGAGCATTGGCATCTCTCATTTGCACAATCAAAAACATACAGGGAAGAACTATCCTAGCTCATTTACACTTGACAGTGCACAAGGCTTCACTGAGCCTTGGCCTGAAGCTGATTAGCTCATGCTAACCATGTATAAAACATTCACATTCATCATATGATATAAATTAGACACAATCAGCAACATATCAAATAACTAAAACATATGCAATACTCCACTGTTAACTGACAAGCACTAAAATTTTAAGTTCATAAAAATTTGTCTCAAATTCTCTACTGGCTAGTCCAGAGAGGTATACCGTGTCCCCCTACACACTTCACATCACATCCATTTATACCCATTACACCTTTTTGGGTTTTCCCCCAATTTTCCCCCAAAATCAGTAGAACTAGGGTTTGGTGAAATTGATTTACCTACTGTTGATGAGATATTCGCTCCATCTCGTCGACCCATTCTTCTATTTCTCTTCCTGAGTCATCTCCCGCTCCAATTGCTGCTCTAACATCAACTTATATCTTCAATTTCTCACCTAGGGTTTCAGTGAGCAGAGATGAGAAATTGAGGAGATTAGTTGATGTAAAACGTGATAGTGATGATGGGTATAGGTAGAGTGATTTGGGGAGAAGATAGTGGAGTGATTTGGGGTGAGGTGGTGGTGATGGAGACGGACATGGTGGTGGTACGGAGTATGGTGGTTCTGCAGAGGGGGGTGATGGAGGAGATGGGTTCGATGGAGAAAGGGGAAGGGTGCGTTTGTTTGAGGTCTAGGGTGTTCGACACTTGGGTGTGAGGCGAGTGCATCGATTTTTGATGTTCAGCGAGACTAAGCCGTGGGATAGGGAGATGAAAGATCAATCGGACGGTGAGATGAAGTGAAGCTTGTAACGACCGCTGGATTATATAATACAACAAAATCAACGACGCCAGATGGAGTTAGGTGT
Source organism: Papaver somniferum (assembly GCF_003573695.1). NCBI lineage: Eukaryota > Viridiplantae > Streptophyta > Magnoliopsida > Ranunculales > Papaveraceae > Papaver > Papaver somniferum. The sequence continues at coordinate 55,082,584 of NC_039361.1, forward strand.
TGTAGTGTTAGGCGGAGATATCCAACTTCGATGCACAGCAAGGGAGCGACCGTCGGATGCTTCTGAGAACTGATCTGACGGCTGAAGACGCAAGCGGGTATGGATTTGGGTTTTAGGCTTTTGGGTATAGAATATGGGTTTGGGAAATGAGTTTGGGCTTGGAAAACCTTGAGCCCACTTCTTCTTTAAGAACAACTTTCTTCTTCTTGAGCCCATTTCCAGCTTTTTGGACGTGCGCTCCATTCTTTGCGGCTTCCTTGCGTGATTTCTCCCGGCTTTTCACTACTTTTCCGCTCTTTTCGCTCCGCGACTCATCCGAACTTTATTTATTACCTAAAAATGCAAAAATTAAGTAAGAAAAATATTTATTCTTGAAAACAATGAAAATACAGAATATGGGATAAAATGTAGAATTAATGCATAAAAGATGAATTAAATGCCAACAAAAAGGGATAAATTTATAAAATTTGGCACTCATCAAATACCCCCAAACCTGAATTTTACTTGTCCTCAAGTAAAACAAAACTAAGGAAATCCTAACTATACCACTGTCGCTGGTCTCTCGAATGCATTTAGCGTATGCACTAAGCCTTTTAAACCACTAAGTGTCCCTAGTGGACGATTTAAGTCTCGTGAAGGTTTGCTTAGAACGTACCTACAAAGTTCTAGGTCAAAATATAAGCTCAGATTCCATCAAATGTGACATGTGCAAGTCAGTTTAAGCTCACAGCAAAATGGAGATGTCAATCTAGCTATCAAAGGCACAATCCTAGCACTGATAACAAAAAAAGACATGTGATAAGAGTGTAAAGTGTATCTACACATGTGTAAAGAAAGATCTGAAGTTATGACTACTAATCACCAAGAGATAGTTTCTCAGGCTAAGAACCAAGGTCGAAATCTAGCTAGCTGTCCGGACTTTACGAGAATTGTGAATGAGTTGGAGGTGTTTCACAATTACTCGCGTTGTACATCAATGGCATACACCCTCCTTGCTTATTACAATGAAACAACAAAATGACTATTTACATGACTCTTATTTACATTGACTACTCTCTTTTTATTTTTGGAACAAGAGAGAATGGAATTGATAAACACTTGATTTTTTTGTATTTTTTCTGATATTTTCTTTTTTTCTGAATATACATCGTTTTTTTTTTTTTTTTTGCACAAGAACTTGAAATTGATTTTTTTACATAAGGTAGCTCTTTTGATACATAACAAAAAGAAACAAAAGATTACATGACACTTTGCAAGAGGTAGCCCTTTTTGATGCACCCAGTTAAATTCGATGGTTGTCTTTCTTAATGTAACCTCCACCTTCTATCCCAACCAACCAAAGAACAAGCTAGTCAAGTTTCGTTCAGTATTCTAAAGTGATTGGCAATCGTAACTTCCTATCAAACACCTTGAAGATCGAGGCCATACATGTATTGGTAGATCGTGCGCGTGCAAATTTCTTATCACTATGTGAATTGTGCTAGAATCAGGGTGCCTAAATATCTAGACTAAGACTCCTAATAATTACATATTTGCACAAGAGTCAACATTTCAAGGTAAATGAGCTCCATTTTTATGATTTTTCATTTTTTTTTTTTTAATTTTTTCGATTTTTTCAAAAGAAGAAGGAGTTCGATTTCAATTATAGCATATTATCGTGGTATCTACTCTATACCCCCAAACCTAAACTAAACATTGTCCTCAATGTTTCAAAATATGGAAAGAATTATAAAACAATATATGAAGAGGAACATGCTGAGTAGAGTAAAAGGAGAGAGAATACCCGATTGTACGGCGAAAGCTCCGTTATTTCAAGGCAAAAATCCATCATATTAGGAGTCACAATGGATGAGCACAATATATACAAAAGGAAATTTAACTAACACATTATCTACAAGAAAATTTGGTTTTTAATGGGATTGGACTTTTTGGGAAAAATTTTGGTTTTGTTGGGAAAAAGACAAATTTTGGTTTTTAGGGAAAGATTTGGAAAACTTTTTGGTTATTTAGGGAAAGAGTGGACCAGTTTAGTCCACATAGACTGGGTCCTCCAGGTTGGTTGTTTCAATGTCGGGTGGAAATGGCTCAAGGAATGGCTTTAATCTCTGCCCGTTGACTTTGAAAACGTTCTTGTTGGAGACATCCTCCAGCTCTACAGCTCCATGAGGAAAAACTGTGCGTACTAGGTACGGACCCTTCCATCTGGAACGCAGTTTTCCTGGAAAAAGATGTAATCGGGAGTCATACAGCAAGACTTTCTGACCAGGAGTGAAGGATTTGCGTAGAATACGCTTGTCATGAAACAACTTCATCTTCTGCTTATATAACCTGGCACTGTCATAAGCCTCATTTCTCAATTCTTCCAACTCGTTGAGTTGAAGTTTCCTTTGAATTCCAGCTTCGTCCAGAGAAAAGTTCAGCTCTTTGATGGCCCAGTAGGCACGATGTTCTAATTCCACAGGTAGATGGCACGGTTTTCCATACACTAGACGATAGGGGGACATGCCAATTGGTGTCTTATAAGCTGTTCTATAGGCCCACAAAGCATCATTCAATCTCAATGACCAATCTTTCCTGGACGGGTTGACCGTCTTCTCCAGAATGTGCTTAATTTCCCTATTAGACACTTCCACTTGTCCACTAGTCTGAGGGTGGTACGGAGTAGCAACCTTGTGAGTTATGCCATACTTGCGTACTAAAGACTCAAAGTACTTGTTACGAAAATGTGAACCGCCGTCACTGATGATAGCTCTAGGGGTACCAAAACGTGCAAATATGTTCTCCTTTAGAAATGAAAGTACCACCTTGTGGTCATTTGTTCTGGTTGCTATGGCTTCTACCCACTTAGAAACGTAATCAACTGCGACTAGGATGTACAACTTGATGTCAGACATGGGAAATGGACCCATGAAGTCTATCCCCCAAACATCAAAAATCTCCACAATCAAAATGGGGTTCAATGGCATCATGTTTCTCCTCGAAATGCTTCCTAGCTTTTGACAGCGTTCACAAGCAACACAATAATCATGGCAATCCTTGAACAATGATGGCCAATAGAATCCACACTGCAAGATCTTTGAAGCAGTTTTCTTGGCACTGAAATGGCCTCCACATGCTTGGTCATGACATAAAGATATCACATCTTTCTGTTCAGTGTTGGGGACACATCTCCTAATGATTTGGTCTGGGCAGTACTTAAACAAATATGGGTCATCCCAAAGGAAATGTTTGACTTCAGCCAGGAATTTAGAGCGGTCTTGTCTCGACCAACGTGAGGGCATCCTACCTGCAGCGAGGTAGTTAACAATATCAGCAAACCAAGGAAGGTCTGAGATAGACATCAGCTGTTCATCTGGGAATGATTCTCTAATCAACTCACATTCATCAATAGACTCTAAAGTTAATCTAGACAAATGATCAGCAACCACATTCTCACAACCTTTCTTATCACGGATTTCGAGATCGAATTCCTGTAATAAGAGTATCCATCGAATAAGGCGAGCTTTAGCATCCTTCTTGGAAAGAAGATACTTCAAAGCCGCATGGTCTGTGTATATGATGATCTTAGACCCTATCAGATAAGATCTAAACTTGTCTAATGCGAAAACGACGGCAAGCAATTCCTTCTCGGTAGTTGAATAATTGAGTTGGGCATCATTAAGGGTTTTGCTAGCGTAGTATATCACATATGGTAGTCTATTAACTCGCTGTCCTAAAACAGCACCAACAACATAATCAGAGGCATCACACATAAGTTCAAACGGAAGCTTCCAATCGGGTGGTCGGACTATAGGAGCGGTGGTGAGAAGGGTTTTTAATTCCTCCCATGCCTTCACACAAGCAGCATCGAAATTGAAGGCAACATCTTTGGAGAGAAGACTGCACAGAGGTCTGGAGATTTTGCTGAAATCTTTGATGAATCGCCGGTAAAAACCAGCATGACCTAGAAATGATCTGATCTCCTTCACAGAGCAAGGTTGTGGTAGATGTTGAATGAGGTCAACTTTAGCTTTATCCACTTCAATTCCTTTTTCTGAGATGATGTGTCCTAGAACTATTCCTGAATTCACCATAAAATGGCATTTTTCCCAATTTAGAACAAGGTTCTTTTCTTTACATCTGGATATCACGAGGGAAAGATGCTTCAAACATTCGTCAAACGAGGAACCAAAAACAGAGAAATCATCCATAAAGATCTCGAGAAAACTATCTATCATGTCAGAAAAAATGCTCATCATGCAACGCTGAAAAGTAGCAGGTGCATTACACAACCCGAAGGGCATACGTCTATAAGCAAACGTCCCAAATGGACACGTGAATGTAGTTTTTTCCTGATCTTCCGGAGCAATGTGAATTTGGTTATACCCGGAAAAGCCATCTAGAAAACAGTAGTGACTGTGTCCAGACACACGTTCTAGCATTTGGTCAATGAAAGGGAGCGGGAAGTGATCCTTCCTTGTTACTGTGTTCAACTTCCTGTAGTCGATGCATACTCGCCATCCTGTGGTTGTACGAGTAGGGACTAATTCATTCTTGTCGTTCTGAACTACAGTAATGCCTGACTTCTTAGGCACAACTTGAATGGGACTAACCCATTTGCTATCAGGTATCGGGTATATGATACCCGCATCAAGTAGTTTCAGGATCTCTCCTTTGACTACATCTCTCATGTTAGGATTAAGTCTCCTTTGCATTTCCCTAGATGGTTTGGCATTCTCTTCAAGGTTAATGTGGTGCATGCAAATGGTGGGACTAATTCCTTTGAGATCTGAGATGGTCCATCCTAAGGCCTCTTTGTGTTCCTTAAGTACTTCTAAAAGCTTACTTTCCTGTTCCGTGTCTAAACATGAAGAAATAATGACAGGTAAAGTACCAGAAGAACCTAAGAATGCGTACTTCAACGTACTAGGCAATGTTTTCAATTCAAGCTTGGGTGGCTCAACAATGGATGGAATGAGCTTGGAATCAGAGAGTAAGGGTGGTTCCACTTCATATTTCCTTTCAGTGATGTCCATTTGAGGTACAGATTCGAGCAGAGATAGGACGTCACTACAGTATGCATCATCATAGGAATCTGGGTTAAAGTTCTCCATACATGCTTGAAAGGGGTCGACGGATAGAATGTTAGTCAACGAATCTTGCATTAATCCTTCAATCATATTGACTTCATGCACATCATCATCATCAAGATTCACAGGTTGTTGACTAATATCGAACACATTCAATTCTACCGTCATGTTGCCAAAAGACAGTTTCAACACTCCATTACGACAATTAATGATCGCGTTGGACGTAGCCAAGAAAGGACGTCCTAAGATGACAGGAATGTGACAGTCTGGGTTTTGTACAGGTTGAGTGTCTAAGACAATGAAGTCTACGGGAAAATAGAATTTGTCAACCTTGATCAAAATGTCTTCGACCACTCCACGAGGAATCTTGACAGATCGGTCTGCCAGTTGTAGAGTGATAGATGTTGGTTTCAACTCCCCAAGACCTAACTGCTCATAAACAGAATATGGCAGTAGGTTAACACTTGCACCTAGGTCTAATAACGCTTTATTTACCGTGTGTTCTCCTATAGTGCAAGAAATTGTTGGACATCCTGGATCCCTAAATTTGGGTGGAGTTTTGTTCAGAATGATGGAACTCACCTGCTCAGCTAAGAAAGCACGTTTTTGCACATTGAGCTTGCGCTTTTGAGTACACAAGTCTTTGAGGAATTTGGCATAAGTAGGGATTTGCTTGATTGCTTCAAGAAAAGGAATGTTGATGTTGACTCTCTTGAACAGATCTAACATCTCATTGTAATGGGTACTTTTCTGTTGATAGATCAATCTTTGAGGAAATGGGGCAACAGGAGAATGAGTTGGCAAAGGGACATTCACAGCAGTAGAATTGTCAGGCTTTCCAACTTGCTCAGGTTCTTTGGTTTTCTGGGGTTGTGGAGACAGCGTGGAATTTGTATCAGATTCATTAGGTTCGCCCACGTTGTTCTCGATGACTTTACCACTTCGGAGGGTGGTAATGGCATGGATTTGATCGGGTGAGGTTTCAGTGCAGGATGTTGTGCCTGTTTGAAATATCCTCTTTGGATTTTGTTGGGGTTGGCTCGGAAGTTTACCCTTTTCTCTCTCACACATTTGATCCATCTTTTGATCAAGATTTTTCTGACTTTGCATCAAACTCTGGAACATTTCCTCTAGGGTGGATAATCTCTTGTCGGTATTGTGTTGAGGATATGATTGTTGTTGAGAGTTTGATTGTTGTTGTGGGTTTCTCGGGTGTTGATAACCTTGATTGTTCTGATATCCCTGATTGTTTTGATAGCTCTGATTGGGTTGAGATGGTCCTCCCTGAGTGGGGCCTTTGGACCATGAAAAGTTAGGGTGGTTTCTCCATCCTGGATTGTAGGTCTGTGAATAAGGGTTATGCTCTGGTTTTTGAAACATGGCATGTGCCTGTTCAAGCCTAGATTCCTGGAATGCAAGCAAATCGGGACAATTTTGGAATTGATGGTTGGGGTCGTTACAAGCAGCACAAACAGACGAAGCGACATGTTCTCGGAGAGTAGTGGTGGAAGGTTTTGAATTTTTATGTAGTTCTAACTCTTCTAATCTCCTAACTATTGATGCCATGTTTGCTCTTCCCTCAAAATCCGCTTCAATCCTAAAAGCCTTCGCTTCGGATGTAGTCTTTCTGGTTTCACGGATGGATTCCCACTGTTGCGTCTTTTCAGCTACTTCAATCAAGAAGTCCCAAGACACGTCAGCAGTTTTATCTACGAATAGTCCATTACACATCGACTCAACCGTTGTTCGGGTGGACACATCTAGACCTTCATACAAAATTTGCAGAAGTCTCCATTTTTCAAAACCATGATGGGGACATTGGAGCAATAATTCATTGAATCTCTCCAAGTATCTAGCTAAGGTTTCACCTTCTAATTGCACAAAGCTATTCAGACTTTGACGAATTGTCGCAGTCTTGTGGTTCGGGAAAAACTTTTTGAAAAACTCCTTTATGAGGTCATCCCATGTCATGATGGATTGAGGCTGTAAAGCATAGAGCCAGGCCTTTGCCTTATCTTTCAGGGAGAAAGGAAAAAGCCTTAACTTTAGGGTTTCGTCGGACATTTGAGTGAAACGCAGAGTTCCACAAATTTCCTCGAATTCTCTCACGTGGTGGTACGGGTTTTCATTCTCAACACCTCTAAAAATAGGAAGCATCTGTATTGTGCTTGATTTCAGCTCATAATGGCCATTAGCCTCGGGTAGCACAATACAAGAAGGTTGACTGGCTCTAGTTGGGTACATATAATCCTTGAGGGTACGGGGTTCTCCCATTGTTTCTGGTTGATCTGGACTGTCTCCCTCAGAACTTAGAATTTCGATAGGTTCGTCTGGGTTAATTCTAACAAGTCTGTTTGTTTGGTCTCTGTAGGTCACAATCATGTCCTAGTAGGTACCTTAACTAACATTTTAGTCAGAGCAATCGGAAACAATTTTGGCCCACAAGGGTTACGAAGATTTGGTTTTGAATGGGTTTTGGTTTTAATAAGGGATTTTGTTTTTGGTTTAAAATTGGGCTTTGGAAAAGTTTTTGAACTAAACCTAGCATAAATTAGCACAACTCATAAAAGAAAATAAAAACAATAATAATAATTAAGACAAGCCCATAAAAGAAAAAGAAAAATAAAAGAAAAACAAAAAAAACAAAAAAATAATTACAGTCCCAAATATAAAAAAAGAAAAGAAAAAGAAAATAAATAAAAATTATTACAATCCCCAAATAAATAATTAAATTAATTATTACAAGCCCGAATTTGAATTTAAATGAGGCCCAAGTGGGTTAACTCATGGGTTAGGCTTACTTGGTTTTTGGAGGGAAGCCCAAAAATAGGCTTTTAGTCCCCTTTTAGTTGCACAGCCCAGTTGGGCTTTAGGATCGTCCTAAGCAGCTCACGCTCAAGCCCAGCAGCAATTGAAGTGACTCAGCAACACAGGCCCAGCAGAGTCTGCAGCGAAGCCCAGCTCAGTTGGTTCAAGCCCAGCAACAAAGGTTGGAACAGAGCCCAGCAGCAAAGGTTGCACAAGCCCGGCAGCAAAGAAATAGGCGAGCCCAGTTGACAGCTTCAGTTGGCAGCCCAGTTGGCAGCAGCAGGCTTTGGCTTGGCAGCAGCAACAGCACAGCACAGCTTGGCAGAGAAGGCACCAGCAGCAGCAGCACAGCCAAGGTGGTACCTGCAATGATCACAGAGTGCAAAGATAGTCATCCAAGATAGTCAGGCCAACCCTGCAAAGATAGTCAGGCAAGTGTGCAATGATCTGCTGCAATGATTGCAAGCAGAGGGTTGCAATGATAGTGAAGCAGGCCTGCAATGATTGCAAGGCAGAGATGCTAATGGAACTCAGCAGTGGCAACACCACTCCCCGGCAGCGGTGCCAAAAACTTGGTGTGCCAATGGAAAACACACAGAAACTTGCAAGTATACAAGGCCAAGTTTATAATATAAGAGGAAAGCAGGGGAAAGTCCACAGGGAGTGGGAGCACTATAAGAGAAACCTAAGCTAACAATGGTGACAATGCAAGGCAAAACAATATGGCATACAAAGTGGCAGAAGTGAAGAACCAAAGCAGCAAGGAAAACAGGAAAGAACCAAGGCTTGGAAGCCAAGGGCAGAGGTGAATTTGTGCACTGACTTCAGTGCACAAAAGACTTCAAAATGCAAGAAAAAAAGGCAAGAAAATAAACTGAACTGAAAGCACACAGAACTGAAAATGTAAGTGACTGAGAAGGAAATTGTGGCTAAGCCAAGGCTTAGATTCCACCTTGTGTCCTAATCAAATAACATATTCCTAGGTTGAAGTGAGTCCTATGCATACAATAGAAAGGAAAGAAAAACAGCTTGCTAACAGAAATACCCCTAGTATTGACTGTCTTTTGACAGCACAATCAATCACAGGCAATCATAGCACTGCTTTCTTCCCAATGCTCAAGCAAAACAGGGCATTAAGACTCTAACCTAGCAATTCATCATCCAACAATGCACTAAGGCTTCATCTGAGCCTTAGCTGCAGTAATTTAGCTCATGAAAAACATGTTAACAGCATCAACATTCATCATGCAAAATAATTCAAACATAACATACACACAACAATCAACTGTTAACTGCATAAGAAGACTGAAATTGGAATTGCATAATATTTTGGTTTCAAGTTTCTACTGGCTAGTCCAGAGATATACACAGTGTCCTTCACACACACCACATAATACCAATTTATACCCCCCAATTATCAGTTTAGGGTTCACAGCCTCTTTTCCCCAAAAACAGAAAATTAGGTAAATTTGGTTTACCTAATTTTGATGAGATACTCACTCCATCTCGTCGACCCACTCTCCAATTACTTCTTCTCGTTCATCTCCTGCTCCAATTGCTGCTCTAACATCAACTTATATCTTCAATTTCTCACCTAGGGTTTCAGTGATGAGAGATGAGAAATTGAGGAGATTAGTTGATGAAAAAGAGGTAAAACGTGATAGTGATGATGGGTTTTTGGTTATAGGTAGAGTAGAGTGATTTGGTGGCGTAGATGGTGGAGTGATTTGGGGAGAAGATGGTGGTGATGGAGACGGACATGGTGGTACTGTTGCAGAGAGGGGGGGGGGAAAGATGGTGTCGATGGGGTTTGAGGAAGGGTATGTTTGGCAATGGGTATAGGTATTAGGTACTAGGGTGTTGAGCAGGTGTAGAGGATTTTGATGTTTCGCGAAGCTGGACCGATGGATGGGAAGATGGTAGGTGGATCTGACGGCGATGCGGAGGCAGGCGATGAGCGACCGTCGGATGAAGAGATACAACGAAACGAACGGTACTTGATGGAGTTAGGTACTGTAGTGTAAGGCGGAGATATCAAACTTCGATGCACATCAAGGGAGCGACCGTCGGATGCTTCTGAGAACTGATCTGACGGCTGAAGACGCAAGCGGGTATGGATTTGGGTTTTAGGCTTTTGGGTATAGAATATGGGTTTGGGAAATGAGTTTGGGCTTGGAAAACCTTGAGCCCACTTCTTCTTTAAGAACAACTTTCTTCTTCTTGAGCCCATTTCCAGCTTTTTGGACGTGCACTCCATTCTTTGCGGCTTCCTTGCGTAATTTCTCCTGGCTTTTCACTACTTTTCTGCTCTTTTTTCTCCGCAAGTCATCCAGACTTTATTTATTACCTAAAAATGCAAAATTAATTAATAAAAATATTTATTCTTGAAAACAATGAAAATACAGAATATGGGATAAAATGTAGAATTAATGCATAAAAGATGAGTTAAATGCCAACAAAAAGGGATAAATATATACAATATTTGGCACTCATCAGTGGGACCAGCTGATGGTCGTTTGAGCAAACTCCAAGTTGGTTGGAAAGAGTTTGGACCCAATATGAGCAATTGCGCAAATTAGGTCAAAATCGTGAAAACGTGTGGGACCGGATCCTTGCAAGCCTTAGGGCCGCCTTTGGTCGGCCAAGGGAGCATGCCCGTGTCACCACAATGCCCGTGTCTCAGTCCTGAGAGTTTCAGTATTTTCTAGCGTGCGTTTGAGCAATATTTTGGATTTTCAGAAGAGTTATATCTTTGACTGAAATTCTCGATTTTGCTAAAATGAGCAAAGTAGAATTTTGCTCGTTTCATCAATTTTTGAGAATAATGATTTATTTTTTTCTTGAATAGCCTAGTCAGTCATGTGACCATTTACTTTTTGGCTTTTTCATGGTTTGAGCAATATTTGAGAAAATATGAAGAAACCATGATTTTTGCTCAAACTGAGGAGTTTCATGAGATAAGGGAAATAATAATTATGAAAGACTAGGGATTATAAGGTGTGGGACCGGCCACGGCTGCCCAGGTATCCCGGTCCCGCAACACCTTTCCCTATTTTTTATTATTTTTCATGAAACCGTGAAAATATGGAGAAACCATGAGTTTTGCTCAAACAAGGAAAATTGCTAGAACGAAGGAGTTTTCATGAGTTCATGAAAATAATAAAATAATTAAAATAAAGTAAAAAGGCGTGGGGGACCGGCCACGGAGACATGATCGTCCGGCAGGTGGGCATGGTCCCCTATGCGCCACTTTTATTATTTTAATATTATTTTCTCTCTCCTATTTTGTGTATGATTCCTGTTTTATCCATATTTTCGAATGCTTGTTCGTGCATTCGGGTGCTCGGTCGTGCATCATTGTCGAGTACACTTGCACCATTTTCGTGGGTCTTACTCAGTGATGGTCCAGATGCCCGGTTATTGAGTATTTATTACTAATTTATGAAATTCAGTGGAGAATGGTTCATGAAACTAAGTAATAAAGGTGAGTAGTTATTTATTATCAATCCATAGGATCAGTCGTGGATTCGACCATGGATTCGAAATAATAAAGTGAGTATTACCATTTTATGGGATCGTGGATTCGACCATAAAATCGGAGTAACAAAATTATCTATTACCATTCCATGAGATCAGCCGTGGATTCGATCATGAAATCAGAATAATGAGATAAAAAAATTATCTATTACCATTCCATGGGATCGGTCGTGGATTCGACCATGGAATCAGAGTACTGAGATAAAACAGATTATCTTCTAGGAATTCAGTGGTGAATGTCACGGTAGAATTAATCTATTGTAGAAGGGATATTAGCCAGTTAAAGCGCCATACCCGTTCTGAAAGGTGCATAGTCAGGGAACATCGAGTGTTGCCGACGTCCTGAAGGCGTTTTTCCCTCTCAACAATTATGTATGAAGAACCGCCTGAATCTACACACGGTATCTGTACATAGTCAGGGATCAATGAGTGTCACCGACGTCCTGAAGGCGTTTTTCCCTCTCAACAAACAATTATGTAGGAGGACCGCCCAATCGTTCTTCTATGTAGAGGTGGGTCTCTCTATATAGTCAGGGAACAACGAGTATCACCGACATCCTGAAGGCGTTGAGCTCTCAATCATACGGAGAACCTCCCAATTATGTTATTCTACATATAGGTCATGATGAAATGAGCAGTATCGAACGCTCCGGGGAGGCCTTTCGAGTGACATATGCATCATGGTTCGTAAAATATGAATCATCACATGCGTTCCTGAAGCCGTGTCAGAAACATGCAGTATCATGATTTTACGATTTTGGCCTTTGTTGAAAATCCACCATCAACAAGAAGATAGTACTCAAACGATAGAATTGGGCAAGATTGGAACACGCAACTACAAAGAAAATATTTGGGTCTGGCTTCACAATCCAAATGAAGTCTTTGAAGTCGTTAACCTACAGGATCTCGATAGAAACCTAAGGTTAAAGGAGAATCTAATCTAGTTGATGCAACTAGTAACACAGATGAGGTGTGGGGATTAGGTTTCCCAGTTGCTAGAGTTATCCTTTATATTGTTTTCAAATCAGGAAATGCAATCCAAGTTACCCTGGTAACAAAGCATTCAATATTCACCGTTAGATGAAAAACCCGACTAAACCAAGCTAATATCTTTAAACTGTTAAATCTAACTTAGCTTGCTACGCACAAAAGAAATGTACCCTCATTTAGGTTTATGTAAACGTGTACACCATGTTGGCTCGAAAATAGTTAACCGAAGTTAGCCATATGATTACTATCATATCAACCTTATTCATCTTAACCATAACTAGTTCAAATGACTCAAATGAAACTAGTTAAAGAGCCATTCAATTGCTATATTCTCATAGAAGTATACAAGAACACAACTGAAACAAAATCGTTTTGATTCACTCGAATAAATTCATGAACATTATAGCCACGGTTTGCAAAGATTGCATTCCTTATTTTATAAATGCTTAAGTTCATGTACACAAACGATTTTAGAAAGTAACCAACTCAAGTATGCAAACGGGTACGCATACTTAAGTAGCCGGACCGAGTTTGGTTACGCCAGTACGCATACGGGTGCGTATACCAATTTACATTCCAAACTCCAGGAGAAATTCACGGACGTGAGACTTCCGCCGGTATGCATACGGGTACGCATACTTGTCCATGCATCCAACAACCGCCAGTACGCATACGGGTACGCATACTTTAGGTTCCCGGTTTTGGACTTATACACAAATGTGAGAACACACTATGTTCATATCCAAACATGGTTACATGATTCTAAACTCTTTATTTCAATCATTGAAACTTTCTTAGAGGACAACAATAGCCGTTTTCACACACTAGCATCAACGCAATTTTCAAGATATTGAAATAATCATAATGAAACATTCCAAGTCTACACCAAATGATTGTATCACACAAACCATGTAAGATGTTACTCGGAAATTTTCACATAATCATATTCTGACATTCGTCAAGAATATAAGTTGAACTTGATCGAAGCGAAAGCTTGCCAACACATCGGCTGACATTCCGCATCTCGGCAATCGAAAGAATTGATTTCGAGAAATATGAAAGCGAGATAAACTCAGCTCGAAATCTCAAATGTCTATAATAGAAAACTATATCGTAATACGACTTACGCCTAAATATAGGAGATAGAGTAGAAATAGACTTTCCGAGTGATAGATGAGTTTCAGTCTCCACATACCTTTTGTTGATGAAGTTCCACAAGCTCCCCTTAGTAGTTCTTCGTGTTCAAATGATGAACGTCGTGAAGTCTAAGCTCAACTACACAATCTATGTCCTAGTCCAAGACATTTATAAATAGGCTAGAAATCAATATTTATAGTTTTGATCACTAACATTGACAAACATGCTTGAGATAGTAACGCATGCGAGTTCGACCGAGCAGTTCTCTAGCAAGTGCGATAATATCATTGACCTGGGATGATGTTGTTGGAATTTCAGCTTCTTAAACATTATGCTTAACACTAAGTATCATATTATCTAACACCATGCTGAAATCAAAACTTGAACCTAGTATAAACATGCTCTTACAACACACGGAATCAGCACCTTACGTAGTTAGAACACTACATATAGCACATACCGAAACAGATTTAACAACAAGGAAATAGAAAGTAATATCTTAAGGTTTCATGACTTCTCATCCACTCCTATTTCCTCACCCTTAATTGATGGATGAAAACATATTTTCCTTTTAAAACAAGTGAGGACAGAAGACAGTCCTGGTCATGCTTGCCACATATCTCTCCAAACTTTCCATCATGAGCTGGAGTGACACCTCATGGCTACATTAGACAACTCATAGGACAGCTCAAACTACTTGACATGTCATGCTAGTTTCCAACCCTATCTAACATTAACCTTAAACAAGTCACTAAAACATGATTAAATCATAAACTGATTTTAAACAGAAAACATAAGTTTCTTACACTAAACATGTATTAATTTAGACTAAACATGATTTGTTGCGCAAACCATAAAAAAGTCTAACATCTACCACTTGGTTAAGCAACAAAACTTTGCCAGAAACAGGCTCAAGATATAAGTACGCTAGCGTTCGACTATAGAGACTCATACACCACTTAGAAGATGTATATGCCATTTATATAATCAGAAAACTAGACAGACCATAATCTTAAACAAAATGAAAACGCTTTAAAAGGCTTAACCTTGTGCTAAGACAAACTGCACTTTAAACTTTATTTTTCAAAACAAAAAACTTAAACTTGAATCGATCTTTATCTTTATAAGCTCTCACTGCAACTTTATATGATCTTAACGCAACTTTATATGATATCCTTATTAATATTGAAATTTATCTCCGTCGAGACAAGTATACAACTGGCTCAATTAAAAGGCATGTTTTCATCGAAACATATAAAGTATACATCTGTCTCACTTAAGAGGCATGTTTCTGTCGACACATATAAGAACTGGCTCAATAACTTTACGATCCTCTATATCTCAAACTGAGATCTTTAATGACCTCAAAAGAGATCCCTTATGTCTCAATTAAGAAACGTGTCTCCGTCGAGACCTTTAAACATATCCGAAGATATCTGGATCAATATGAGATGTCTCTATCAAGACCCTTTATCTCCGTAGAGATCTTATCTGTTCTCAATATGACATGTCTCCGTCGAGACATTTATCCATCTCCGAAGAGACCTGGCCCAATAAGAGATATATCTCCGAAGAGAAAACATTTGTCTTACAATGATAACGTGTCTCCGTCGAGACCTTTATTCATCACTATATTGGATTAATCTCCGAAAATATCATCTGTGTCTCACTAGAGACCTTGATCTCCGAAGCGATCTTTATTTGTGTCTCACTCGAGATGTGTTCTGTGCTCATTATAAGCTATGTTTCCAAAGAGACTTTCTGTAGTGATCTCCCACTTAATTTATGTTCCTTAAACAACATAAACAGTAAAACAAGTTAAACAACAAGAACAAGTACTTGTTTAAGATGATAAACAAAACAATGTTATCATATTCCCACTATTCTTCATAACTCTGCCATATTACAATGTGGTCTACACTTTTACTATGCCCAAATGAAACCTTAGGATTTATTTATTACCATCAGGTGCACGGTAAACCATGACGTACAAGGATCTTTACTTCCAAGTTTCAAAACTTTATTTCACAGCATACATGCTTATTATCACTTTAAATAGCTATGCATACTAAAAAAACGATCACATATTAATAATCTCACATAAAAATCTTAAACTAAAAATGCAAGATTCGGTATCATTGCAAAACACCTTTGGGCAAAGACTTCTGCCGGTATGCGCATGGGTACGCGTACTTGCCCATGCATCCAACAACCGCCAGTACGCGTACGGGTACGCATACTTCAGGTTCCCGGTTTTGGACTTATACACAAATGTGAGAACACACTATGTTTATTTCCAAACATGGTTACATGATTCTAAACTCTTTATTTCAATCATTGCGACTTTCTTAGAGGACCACAATAGCCGTTTTCACATACTAACATCAAAGCAATTTTCAAGATACTGAATTAATCATAATGAAACATTCCAAGTATACACCAAATAATTGTATCACACAAACCATGTAAGATGTTACTCGGAAATTCTCACATAATCATATTCTGACATTCGTCAAGAATATAAGCTGAACTTGGTCGAAGCGGAAGCTTGCCAACACATATTTCGAGAAATATGTAAGCGAGATAAATTCAGCTCGAAATCTCAAATGTGTATAATAGAAAACTATATCGTAATACGATTTATGTCTCAAAATAGGAGATAGAGTAGAAATAGACTTTCAGAGTGATAGATGAGTTTCAGTCTCCACATACCTTTTGTTGATAAAGTTCCACAAGCTCCCCTTAGTAGTTGTTCGTCTTCAAATGATGAACGTCGTAAAGTCTAAGCTCAACAACACAATCTATGTCCTAGTCCAAGACATCTATAAATAGGCTAGAAATCATTGATCACTAACATTGACAAACATGCTTGAGATAGCAGCGCATGCGAATTCGAACGAGCAGTGCTCTAACAATTGTGATAATATCATTGACCTGGGATTATGCTGTTTGAATTTCAGCTTCTTAAACATTATGCTTAACATTAAGTATCATATTAGTTAACAACATGCTGAAATCAGAACTTGAACCTAGTATAAATATGCTCTTACAACACACAGAACAACACCTTACGTAGTTAGAACACTACATATAGCACATACCGAAACAGATTTAACAACAAGGAAATAGAAAGTAATATTTTAAGGTTTCATGACTTCTAATCCACTCATATTTCCTCACCCTTAATTGATGGATGAAAACAAATTTTCTTTTTAAAACAAGTGAGGCCAGAAGAGAGTCCTGGTCATGCTTGCCACATGTCTCTCCAACCTTTCCATCATGAGTTGAAGTGACACCTCATGGCTACATTAGAAAAATCATAGGACATCTCAAACTACTTGACATGTCATGCTTGTTTCCAACCCTATCTAACATTAACCTTAAACAAGTCACTAAAACATGATTAAATCATAAACTGATTTTAAACAGAAAACATAAGTTTCTTACACTAAACATGTATTAATTTAGACTAAACATGATTTGTTGCGCAAACCATAAAAAAGTCTAACATCTCCCACTTGGTTAAGCAACAAAACTTTGTCGGAAATAGGCTCGAGATATAAGTACGCTAGTGTTCGACTATAGAGACCCATACACCATTTAGAAAATGTATACGCCATTTATATAATCAGAAAACTAGACGGACCATAATCTTAAGAAAAATGAAAACGCTTTAAAAGGTTTAACCTTGTGCTAAGACAAACTGCACTTTAAACTTTATTTTCAAACCAGAAAACTTAAACTTGAATCGATCTTTATCTTTATAATCTCTCACTGCAACTTTATATGCTCTTAACGCAACTTTATAGAATATCCTTATTAATATTGAGTTTCTTCTGCGTCGAGACAAGTGTACAACTGGCTTAATTAAGAGGCATGTTTTCGCCGAAACATATAAATTATACATCTGTCTCACTTAAGAGGCATGTTTTTGTCGACACACATAAGAACTGGCTCAGTAACTTTATGTTCCTCTATATCTCAAACTGAGATCTTTAATGATCTCAAAAGAGATCCCTTATGTCTCAATTAAGAAACGTGTCTCCGTCGAGACCTTTAAACATATCCGAAGATATTTGGCTCAATATGAGATGTCTCTATCGAGACCCTTTATCAACGTAGAGATATTATCTGTTCTCAATATGAGATGTCTCCGTCGAGACATTTATCCATCTCCGAAGAGACCTGGCTCAATAAGATATATATCTCCGAAGAGAAAACATTTGTCTTAAAATGAAAACGTGTCTCCGTCGATACCTTTATTCATCTCTTTATTGGATTAATCTCCGAAAAGATCATATGTGTCTCACTCGAGACCTTGATCTCCGAAGCGATCTTTATTTGTGTCTCACTCGAGACGTGTTCTATGCTCATTATGAGCTATGTTTCAAAAGAGACTTTCTGTATTGATCTCCCACTTAATTTTTGTTCCTTAAACAACATAAACAGTAAAACAAGTTAAACAACAAGAACAAGTACTTGTTTAAGATGATAAACAAAACATTGTTATCATATTTCCATTGTTCTTCATAACTCTGCCATATTACAATGTGGTCTACACTTTTACTATTCCCAAATGAAACCTTAGGATAGATTTATTACCATCAGGTGCACGGTAAACTATGATGTACAAGGATGTTTACTTCCATGTTTCAAAACTTTATTTCACAGCATACATGCTTATTATCACTTTAAATATCTATGCATACTATCAAAAACGATCGCATATTAATAAGCTCATATAAACTTATTAAACTTAAAATACAAGACTCGGTATCATCGCGAAACACCTTTGGGCAGAATTGCGACGTACATGAGTCAAATCCTAACAAGTTTAAGATTTAATTTTCATTCATTGAAATAACAACTCTATAAACCTTTGGGTCAATAGAGCGCAATATTCAATAAGTAGGAAACATGATTCTTTCCAAATATCACAAATATGAATTACCTTTGGGAAAAACTCATACTCGTAACATTCAGAAAAAATCATAAACAAACCTTTCTTTTACCGAAAACTAATGAAGAAGTTGATTGCTACTTTCTGGTTTTCGTGGTATGTACCACCAGCCCCTTCATTACTTTATCTAGCTTAGCCATATGCAGCTACTGCCTTGTGGCACAACACCTTCGGTGTTAGTTCTCTGTGGTAATGCTTCCAAAATAAAACTCCATTAACATTAGAACACCTTTTATACTCTCAAAGTATCGCTTTGGCAGCACTTAGTCGAGTAATGGAAGGTATAAAATATCTATAATCATAATTTTCAAAAACTGAAAATCAGATATACCTTAAGTTCAAATATGTACCTTCAAGAAAATGACATAGCTTGATTGTTGCCCAAATAAACAACTTGAAGTTCAAATTCACAAGGAGAAAAGTTATCAATGACTAACGGTGCCTGATATCTCTTTTACATGGATACTTGCACTTGTTCACAACAAGAATGATAGTTTTGCTTAGATGATTAAATAAGTTGATTAACGGCACAAAAATGCACTTTTACACTATGACTAGCCATTCAAACTGCCTCCCACTGTTTAAACACCACTACCTGTACCTTACATATATAAATTTATCAAAGAAACATTCTCGTGCTTGAGTAAGCATAAGTCTCTCCATTACATGTACCTTACCTAAACCTATCAGCACTCAATGCAATTTAATTATGCAGAGTACCTAAATAAAAAATAACAAAACATCCTTCTCAAGATGTTTTTTCTATTGTGATTCCTTTATTTTAGTTCATTACAGCATCATACCATATACTACTGATTGAATTCCTTTCATAGCATGTCAACAAGCAAACTTAAATATATCTTGAACTCAAAATACGACTTGGTATCATTACAAAGTCACCTTTGGGCAGATATTACGACATGTGAAAAGTCTAACAAGTTCAAGACGAATAATTCATGCATAGTAAATAACAAGGTGAGGCATGATTCATTCCAAATATTACCAGTAAGAATTACCTTTGGGTTAATTCATACTTGAAATGTCAGAGATGAATCACCACCAAAGCAACAATTATCATGCTTTAAACCAAACTGTACTTTAAAGGAAAACATACCTTAAACTTGACTATAAAACCTTTGGGTCTAATAGAAAAGTTAAAAAACTTGAGAAACAAGAGGTCACACACTTTCTTTGACTTTTTTCATAGAAACTATCGGGTCTCCGCGTGTCACTGAAAACTTGTAATGAATCCGTCTCACCATAGCGATAGAGTTATAAAACCAACCTTGTCAACTGCTAGACTAGCCATGTCAGTTGCATCTGACAACCTATTTAATGTGCTCCTCGATAGCACATACATCACCAGCATGGTTAGTATATGACTAAGGGATGATTGCAACGCCTGCAAGAGTAAGCTACAGACAACCCCTAATTTGCTGATATGCTACAAGATCTGATACTCACCTATCAACTTGTCTTGTCTGTTAGGAAGGTATTGTACATTTGCGGTCAATGGCTAGCAATGTCCAGGCATGTCTTAACTTTGTAGTCAATGGATGACAGTATTCGGGCATGTATAGAACAACTTCAAACTTCAAACTTTTGAAGAGACTCCTTTTCCATGAGATCAAATCCATATGCAACCCACAATGCCCAGTGAATGTCATCTCAAGAAAGCTTATAATCTTGATTTGATCTGAAAGACAAGCTGTAGCTTGATGTACAATAGGTATCTAATGATGACCTACACGCATTAAGATCAAACTTTGCTACACAACCACAAGTTGGTTTGATTCCCACAACACCACAGGAAAATACTAGCCGTCTCACTTTCCCACTAGCATCACTACCCAAAACAGCTATACTCTGCGCCTTGCAGAAACAATGGCAGCTAAAACTCTTTTTGATCCCCTAGTATCCCTATAAGGATAGATGCATCAGCAATACAAGCTCGTCTGGTAACTGATTTGAGTGTGGTATCAAACATCTATCTGTAATACATTTTAGTGGGATAACACAGCTAAATATGCATTCATAAAAAAACATTTGGCTCACAAACAACGAACAACCAATCATTTAAGAGTGAGCCAATAATCATCAGTAGTCATTTAAAGACATTTGAACTCAGTATAAAATCAAACATGGCTTAGATGCGTATGTTCATGCATATTCACATTAAAGCATGGTCACTAGACTTCCCCACTGCCACAAGTTAAAAGAACGTAGACCATTCTTAGCTCTAATATTTTATAACCACCATAGTGGGTAGTTACTGTACATACAATTTGATGAAGACACGATATCTAAAGTGATTTAGATGTAAATCTGAACTAAACAGAGTATCTAACATTGATTTTCCACGGTAGTACAAAATCTTAGCTTGTGCTCAGTCAAGCACACCAGAATGAAGGGGAAAACTCATAATATGAAGCATACTGAGATCAGAACAATACATAATTCTCATGCTATCAGATATAACTTAACCAAAAGAATTTCGTTATATACCCTAGATGAAGAGCATGAAATAACTAGGGAAATAGAAGTAGAATGTTGGAATTTCAGCTTCTTAAAATTTATGCTTAACACTAATTACCATATTAGCTAACAACATGCTGAAATCAGAACTTGAACCTATTATAAACATGCTCTTAAAACACACAGAATTAGCACCTTACGTAGTTAGAACACTACATATAGCACATACCAAAACAGATTTAACAAGAAGGAAATAGAAAGCAATATCTTAAGGTTTCATGACTTCTCATCTACTTCTATTTCCTCACCCTTAATTGATGGATGAAAACAGATTTTCCATTTAAAACAAGTGAGGCCAGAAGAGAGTCCTAGTCATGCTTTCCACATGTCTCTCCAACCTTTGCATCATGAGTTGGAGTGACACCTCATGGCTACATTAGACAACTCATAGGACAACTCAAACTACTAGACATGTCATGCTAGTTTCCAACCCTATCTAGCATTAACCTTAAACAAGTCACTAAAACATGATTAAATCATAAGCAGATTTTAAACAGAAAACATAAGATGCTTACACTAAACATGTATTAGTTTAGACTAAACATGATTCGTTGCGCAAACCATAAAAAAGTCTAATATATGCGACAAGGAGACAGCGGAGCAAGGTTTTAGCCGAGTTTGTAGGGGAAGAAATCACTTTATTAGTTGTCATCCATTATGTAAAAGACATATAGAGGGTAATGAGGTTTTTTTCTAGTCCAAGTAATAGTTTGGTGAGAAAAGTTGTGAGAGTGAATTAAGGTTTGTATTCTATTAGAAATATCTCCATCTTTGCGTATAAACCTTGTGAGAAAATAATAAAATGGTTTGAATCTTATCTTCTTCACTAGTTTTGGTGTTATTTGAGTATAATCGTAGAATTTTCTGCGGCTACATTTTGGCGTCAGAAACAGGGAGAGAACCTGTGAGTTGTTATTAGAATCATGCTTTTTGAGTTTTAGTTTTGTTGAGTTTCTTTGCCATCATCGTTGCAAATTCTCTTTTTCATCATTTAAGTTTTGTTTTCAACAAACAAGAATTTGGTTTTATAAGTTCTTTTGTTTCAAGTTTCATCCGGTCTTAAAACTTTTAGTCATTTTTTGCTTCAAATCTTTGGATCTAAGAAATTTTTAAGGTTAATTTCATCGAATTTTCAGCCTGGATCTAGCTCACATCGTACTGGTAGTAGATTTCAGTATAATTTTTCAGGAAAGAGTTCATCATCTTGTGTCGAAGTTTTCATAGATTTCAGTATAATTTTTCTTTATTTGAGAGTTTTAATCATTAGACATTTATTTCCTTTTTCTTGGATCTGTCAAAACTGTTATAAGTTGAGTCAGTTTGGAAAATATCCTCGTACTGTAGTCACGTGATACAGGAAGTTAGTCATGGTGAGAGCAGCAACAAGGGCGGAACACTGGATAGCTACACGAAGAAGCAGACGGGTTGCAGAAAGCTGAGGAATAAGGTTGGATGCTGGCGAAACTTCCGCAGCCTGAGAAAGCTGTGGAAGTTTACACATAAGGATCGGTCCACACAACCGATACCGATACCACAGAGGATGAAGGGGAACCAGTTCGCTATGAGAGGCGGAGGCTGGCACAAGAAAATCCTATATTTTCCAAACATACCGGTTACCTGTAACTTGAAAGCTTTTGCCTAAAATCCTCGCAACACTCTGGCATTATTTAAAACAAGTTTTCCCATTCCTCGACTTTCCCATTTGATCATTTGATTATATTGCTATGCTAGCTCAAATTCAATGATCTGAAATTTCTCATAATTTTAGATCTATCTCTTCTCCGTGGAAGAAAAGCAACTGTGGTTAAAATATTTCAGTTGTCGGGTCAACTTGAATTACCCATCTATAATTGCTTAAATCTAAGAAATCTAAATCATCAGTTTGGTGAGATCTAACGGCTCAAAATTCCTGTTATATATTGTAAAAAATGACCCTGTCAATGGATCCGTCCTCATTTATCAAATGAAAGGAAGCTTATAGAAACAACTTTCTTAATCTATCAGCTGAAAGGGAAGCTCTTTTATTCGTTGGCTCCAAAACAAGTGCATATCCAAAATCTGCAAGAAAGAAATAATACATCTGTAAGTACACATTACTATTCATGACTCGGACACACATTTGGACACTAGACGTTTTTTGAGCAAAAGATTACCTTCAACAGCCTCTTTGTAAAACCCAAGCATCTCCCTTGCTGTTCCTCGCCGCAGATAGGACTTCACATGCTGTATAAGAAGAGAACCGGTTAGATGGCGTCACTTTAAAAGGAACAAAATGTTATTCCTCGAGAAGCATATGTATATATATATATATGTGTGTGTGTGTGCTTATGTGCAATTTATAACAAAAGGTACCTTTTTATCAAGACTGATGGCTTTAGTACAATCAGCCTCTGCCTGGAGGTAGCTGGATGACAAAATGAGAGAAACCACAAAATACAGTGTTATAGGGAAGGCAGAAAGCAATTGAATGTTAAAGCACACCAAGAACATTTGAGTTGAGGCAGAGTATCAACTATAATAATACCTCCCCAGTTCCAGATATGCTGCAGCCCTATTACTGTAGTATGCTGCATTCTTTCCATTTAGTTTGATCGCTTCAGTGTAGAAGCCAATAGCTTTCTGCCATTGCTTATCTTTGAATGAATTGTTACCCTGTGTCATCAAATATTAGAGTTAGTAAATTTCCCATAGAAATCTGATTTCTAAATTGTTTGCACTGGTCAAAAGATTACAATTTTAATTATGAAACTCCACGAAACAGTATCTTAACACCAGTGCAAGGCCATTTGCACTACATCAAAGCTAAGCATACAAAATAAAAATTGTAGAAGGGGGGATATGCCAAAAATACCGTAGGGTTAATCTTTTGCGAAGATCAACTAGGAAATATGTATCAATCTTATTTTTGCTAGCTAACCAACTCTCAGAAGTTATTAAGGAACATAAAATTGAAAATGTTGATTCTCTAGATTGTTAACTTTTAGCCATGAGAAAACTTTCTGCAACTTAATATGAAAGGAAAGAACCGCTTCACTCCTCCACTCAAAGTATCAAGAAAAGTTACCTTTTCTTTGGCAATCTCAGCAGATTCTTCCTGGCTGAGAACACTACTTGACGAGCCTGACTTAACAGCAATATCAGCGTGCTCCTGAAGGGTTGCATACATAGTTTGCACAGTGTCTAGCAAGAAGCGATCGGCACCATGGCGTGCTACGAAGGACACTGAGACAGAACACTTTTCATGAAGTCCCAGTGGTATGGAAACCTGTCATACAATTGTTTTGCAAAAAAAAAAAAAATGAAACGGAAACACCGCGAATATAAAAAGGAAAAACAAACTTTTGGAGCTCTGCATCTTGAAGCACATGCAACTGGCATGAACAAGATTGTGACAAAAGAATGAACTAAATATTATACCTGACAACAACCGGACATGGTAGCTATACTCAGCAAACTAGAAGCACGCCTTTGATAGTCCTCTAATACAGCCTCCTTTGCACCAGCTTTTGGAGGAAGGTCAGCTACAGTAGGAATTACAAGTATCCCATCATCCTGAAAAGAAACACCCTGTTAAAGCCAGTTTTGGAGAAAACTTAAAAACGGCACTAATCCACCCTCCCATCGCTATTTAAGCTCTACAAGACCAGAAGTTTGATCCAAGGAATTGCTCTTTATGAACCTTCAACAACAACTAACAAAAACTTCAACCATCAACTTTTAACTTAGTTATGTGAGTAATACAATCGTACCAGTCCACATGATAAGGGACTATCCCACAAATTCAAGGCTGTCATTTCTTTACCCATTACAAATCTAAAATAAGTAAAACTTCGAAGCATTGTGCATAGCTAATTGGAACCGCCTAATATCACACTCAAAATACTGGCACAAAAAACTGAATGCACAAGGATCTAAGGGCTAACAGATTTAAATTATATACTCTATGGTGATCACACACCTTCAGAAGACTGTGAAGAGCTGAACGTGTTTCATTCCAAACTAATTGGCAATTATCAACCTTTGCATCTGTGGCCTCTCCCAGTTCTTGTAGTTGTCTTGTTATTGAAGAATCTAAGACAGACTTCGTCGAGTTGATCCATTCCCCGTGATTATATTTGAACTCGTGCCTGCATTATTTATTTTCAATGAACTTACAACAATCTTATGTGAAACTAACAACAGATAACATCTACTTTTGGCATCCAACATATAAACCAAGGGCAATTACGAGTTTGTTCAAAAGAAAAAAATGAACAAGTAATGCGGAAGAAAACTTAGAACAACGTATAACCTCATGTAAGGGTTGTAATATAAGACAGAAAAAATAAGAAGAAGAGAATGAAGAAGTTTAATTTGTGGTGCTTAATCATGGAAATGGTCTTCTGTAAAAGAAATATTGGGACACGGCCATTCAAGGCAAGCAGTTCCAAGAAGAACCAGCATTTGTGAAACACAGTAAAAAATACGACTATAAACTCTAAAAGATATAAATTTGAGCAAGCATAACTCACCCTTGCTCCTCTAAAGAAAGAATTTATCAGTTTCACAAAATAGAATAAATGAGTGAGAGACTTGCGCAGCTTAAACTCACAGGGCTTCGCTTCACCGAACTCAAATTTCTCATGGGAAGTAGCATATAAACAATACATGGTTTTACAAATAAGACATCAACTTTACCTCTGAAGAAGGAGCATAGCATTTGCAAGTGATCCCAGTGAAGAGGTTTTCACTTCGCCATTTTTGCTCCGCTCATTGAATTGTTTCAGACTCGGTACTTCGGAACCCAAGTAGTCATCAAGGTTTGCATGCTTCAATACTTGTTCTAAGATAGCAACAACATGATGAAACAAATAAGTAAGAAAGAAACCGCAAAATATCAACAGGTCCAAATAACGTGAAAGCTGGGAAGCATGATATTAAAGAAGAAAATACAGGGCATTCACACTGTAAAGAGGAGTAAGAACATACTTCCAAACAGCTTCTCACTGGATTTAATCACCACTTGCGCAGTTCGGTTCACGGGGATCTTTAGCAGCTCAAAACAATCATCAGCAATTACAATATTTCTGGGTGAACGTGTATCCGCGTAGGATAGTTGCAGCAGCACGTGACCCACTCGACGAAGCATGCTAGGATCCCTGGCAAACCATCCTGCACAAGAAGTTTCAAACATTATGTTTCTGTTTCTAGTTTCTGATTTCTATTCTAGTAATGTTTCGCTAAGGACTATTTTATGAGATGGGTCGTAGACATGGATCTGTCTTGCGTTCTATAAGGTGGATGATGATTGCTCAAGATTGTCAGTGAAGTGAATAATCTAATTTACAAAAAAAAGTACTTCTACCAGACTTACACATTATGTGCGAAAGGGGCCTATTACAATTAATATATCATATATAGCGTGACATGTACATAACTTACACCCAAACGAAGAAAAGAAACAGCACATACCCACGGTATCTAGACTAGGTGAAACAGGAATAGCCCCCATGTTAGAAAGAGCCCCATATGAAGGACGGAATCCAAGTATACCACAGAACGCAGCAGGTACTCTCACACCACCAATTGCATCAATACCTGCCGTTGGAAACAAGAATTGTTTGAGTAATCCAAAGAATAAACCAACGATGTTTATGGAGTCTCACATTTAAGCACAAGGAAATGTTTGCAACTGATTAATGTCAAGCTGCATTAATGACTAGAGGTCCATTGCAGGAGCATGGAAATCAATTATCATGCTTTTCAGCAATTAGCATCTAGCAAAACAGACTCACCCAGAGAAAAATCAACCAGATTAGCAGCAACTGCTACAGCAGATCCACTTGCAGATCCTCCTGATATGCGTGTGGGAGCTACTGGATTGGTCGGCTCTCCATAATGTTTGTTATCTCCATTGATGCTGAAAACAAACAAACCAACAAAAAAAAGAATCCATTCAACTTCAACAAAGAACTTAAAGGCTGGTAATAACTATAGCTGTATGCACCTCCATCACGTTCTGGACTAGATACAAATTCATAATGTGATCGAGAGCTAAAAGGAATAAAGTTCACGTTTTGTGCATAAACCATAAAACCCATAGTAAGCTAAGTGCTGACCTATACGCCAATTCATCCACAACGGTTTTTCCAACACAAGTGGCGCCACCTTCAACAGCAGACGAAACCACAGGTGCAGTTCGAGAAGCAGGTTCATGTGTCTTTTCCCATTCTGGATTCCCGAATCCAGTAACATATCCATCTATATCAAATCTGCAAACCAATACATATGTTGTCAAATTATACAGCTTAATTTATTCATAATTCCGTAAAAAGAGGTTCTATTTTCTTCTTCTCAGAATCTTACATGTCTGAGACAGCAAAAGTAAGACCAGACAAAGGATGAGGAGCTTTAGGAGGTGCAGGTGGAGGAGGAGGTAGAAGCTGTAACCTAACAACAAAAGCCCCAAAATCTTCTTTGATAACTTTTTTAAGCTTTCGAGTCATTAATAGAATTCCAGCTATACCTAACCCTAACAATACACAGATATTTGTTATTGCAGATGAAGAAGATGCCATGATTTTTTTACCCTGCTGTTTTTTTGAGGTTGTGCCAACCATTAACTAGAACTAATGTAGAACCCCAAAACAAAGTATTAAATGAGTTTTTTCTACTCTACTAGGGTTTAATGAATAGAAGAAGATAACAGTGATGGAGAGTAATCCAAAACCAAAACCTAGGTAGAAAGAGAAGAGAGAAAGAAAGAGTCTCTTCTTTTTACACAGAAACGTGATGCTGTTGATTTGGTACGTCTCCTAGGAGAGTGTTTAAGTTATGACTAACGCGATTGGATAACAACCACAGATTACTTGCATTTGCCAACAAGGGCCAAAGGGACATTAGTATACCCACAAGGGCCACAACAGCCCAACAAAACCTAAGTTTAAAGGATAAAAGGGTCCAGCAGAGCCAAAAATTTATTTATTTAGAAGGAAAATTTGTTGTTGGTTATTTTATTATAGCATCCGACTGGATTTTATAATTAATTTCGGGTCCAAAATTATTTAAAATATGGAAATGACTTATAAAGCCCTGATGTCAAACATCGGAAGAAACGCAGTACAATATTTCCGCTAAACAACCTAGCTAAAACTGCAACACAGTTTTAGGACAGACAAAAATTGAAAACTAAATTTAAAAAAACAAAAACAAATAAAAACGCACTCTTCTTTATTACTAAAACCTCTCTAAAATCGCTCCCTTCTAATCATTTTTGTTTCTAATCGTCTCTATATCTTAATTTCAAGCTTTTCACCTTTATCTTCGGATTGAGTCAATATTTAAGTCACACTTTCAAATTAAATCGAAAAGCATCAATTTGAATCTACATCGCAGAATAATTTTGGTTGAATGATTGTAAGAACAAGATCGAAGAGTAAAGAGAATATACAAGAAATTAATACAGTAGAAGAAGAGATCAAACATAGGAACTGGATGAAGAGATAAATATTTTTGAAGTTTCATCCAGCGGTACATATATGAAATACTAGAAAGAAAAAAAAGGTTTGGTTTTGTTATATTTAATCACTTATTTTGACATGCAGTTGAGTTTCACGGTATTGATCAGTGGTACATATATGATGCACTAGAAAACACCTAGTTTATTTTGGCCGATATGTTTTATCGATGCATTTGACATAGCTTCTTTTGCTTTTGAGAGCATGAATCCTCAGTACATATATCGAGCATTCGTTTATCGAGGTTAGACTGTATTCCTACTCAATATATTGTCACTAACGTGCCCCATCACACAAATCTGGATATGGGAAGAGCTCTCGTGCTCGCAGCCATGATTTCATCCCTTAACCAACTAATTTTAACCTTCTGAATCCCAGCAGCAACAAAAAAGGTGTATATATAGGAACTGGATGAAGAAATAAATATTTTTGAAGTTTCATCAGCGGTACATATATGAAATACTAGAAAGAAAAAAAAGGTTTGGTTTTGTTATATTTAATCACTTATTTTGACATGCAGTTGAGTTTCACGGTATTGATCAGTGGTACTTATATGATGCACTAGAGAACACCTAGTTTATTTGGCCAATATGTTTTATCGATGCATTTGACATATCTTTTGCTTTTGAGAGAATGAATCATCAGTACATATACCGAGCATTCGTTTATCGAGGTTGGACTGTATTCCTACTCAATATATTGTCACTAACCTGCCCCATCACACAAATCTGGATATGGCAAGAGCTTTCGTGCTTGCAGCCATGATTTCATCCCTCAACCAAGTAATTTTAACCTTACGAACCCCAGCAGCAACAAACCAGGATACTAAGTTTCTGGATATTTTTCAATACATATTTGTTGTACTTCTTCGATTTCGCTTGCAATATCATGAATAACCTTTACACCTAGATCGTAAAATAAACAGTATAGAGTTTATACACTGAGAAAATAACATAATACAACATTTATACACTGAAAAAATATCATAGTATAGCGTTTATGCACTGTAATTTTTCTAAAGTATAACGCTCATGCACTGAGTTTTCCAGAGTGTGTCACTTATGTACGTACTCTCAGCTGTTGTTATTAAGAAAGATTTATTGACAAACAAGAATGCAGCTTTACCTGTTCAAAAGCATTGCATCTAATGGATGTTAAGAAGGAAAGATATATCAAACAAATCATATTATAGGTTTATGCCAAAGTAAGCGAACATCAACACATACCAATATGAAGGAAAACATGCGATCAAAATCCTAATTAGCGATTAGCAGTAATACTAAGGGTGTACACGGTACGGTTCGGCTCGGTTCTTGATGAGACCGAGTACATGTACCTTTGTAACCTCGGTTACTATTTTTTGGACAGGTACATGTACCATGTACCTCGGTTCCGGTATTATTCGGGACCAGTGCGGTACCAGGTACAATTCCGGTACCAGTCTTGGTCCTTAATTTTTCCAGACAAATTTTTTCCTGCTTAGAACCTGTTTTACTGAGCAATAATATATTAGGAAATATCTCAATGCACAATGTCAATACATAACAATTAACAACTAACAACAAGTAGAAATAATATTAATACTAGATTACTAGCAAAGAAAAGTGTCAAATTCAAATACCAAGTCTTGAAAAACTGTAAAAGTAACAAGTAGCAAAAGAGTCAAAGACTGACAGAAACAGTCACTCACACACATAATTGAACAGTAACAAGTAGCAAAGTATCAAGTAGCAGTAGCAATGACTGGACAGTGGTGGTAAAAAAGTAACAAGTAACACTGGTTGCAATGAAAAATACAAAGTCTTGATCTTTTATTCCATGGAAGCATCACTGGTGGTGGCATTATTGTTGATAGGACCAAGTAACACTGCAAAAACAAGTAATAACAGTTAGTAACTATTAGTCTATGTCTATTACTGCCAAACACAAGTAATAATGTAATATGTATATCATTATATGTTAGTATGTTACCTTCTTCAAGTTTAATATTGTCATCTGGTGTGTACTCAGATGGAAGATCAAGTTGCATTGGCTTCCTTAGCTAGCTTTGTGTGCAAAGCAATGCTTCAACTGTCCTTGTAGATAAAGAGATTCTACAAGGACTTAACACTCTCTTTTCTGTGCTAAAAGCAGATTCAGAGGCAACAAACGACACAAGAATGGCTAGTATATCCTTAGCCATATGTGCAAGTAGATGTCATGTCTCTAGTCCAATAACAGACTTTCAGTAGCTTCAAACTTCAACAACCAATCAAGATTACCTGTAACAATACACTTGATCAAGTTAGAGAAAAATCTTAATTACTGAAACCAATTAGAGGTTGAGCAATCAATTGATTCAATTAAAATATTCTCAAAATCAATAATTATATGCTCAAGCAGCTCAACCACATGTCACAGCTTCCATGTAACTAGAGAACACCAAACAAAGTCATATACAGTTCAACCAAATACTACATCTTCCATGTCACTAGACAACTAAGCTACATCTAAACAAAGCAATCAAACTACGTCTCACTAGCATAAAATATGTCATTTCATTTAAAGTACATATAAGAAAAGGAATCCATGAATGGGTTATATAACAAACCCTCACTTTGAAGTACAATCAATCAAACCCTATAGGATTGTAATCGTCCTTTCTTTAATTCCATTGAAAAAAAACCATCAACAACCATACTCCAATTAAATTAAAAGGAAAAAGATTTGGAAGATTTTAAGTCATAATTGACCAATCAAACATTGTCATTCTTGTCTTCACAAAGACTAACAATAGTGTATGATTAAGTTTCATAATATACCAACCAAGAGATTTAAAACATCAATACCCTAAGTAAATAAAACAACCCATTTTAATTCAATAATACTCATTATTTAGACAAACATGGAGGTGATATTGTATGATGATTAAACCACTAGGGTTAAATGAAGCTTAAATTGATTCATTGAAAAGAACCAATCAATAAATCACAACACCATTATAACTGATTCGTAACTTATAAGCAAAATCAAGCAAAACCCTTATGCAAAGTATTTGGAATTTGGTCATAGAATTGATTCAATTGGAAAGAATCCATCAACAACTTACCCTTGGAAATTCATGAAATATAAGAAGATTTCACGGGATTAAAAGCAAAGATTTTGATGAACTTACCCTTGGTTAACAATTTCTGAGTTGGATTGTTCCTTGAATCTTTTCCCTTCGTCCTCTTCTTGGCGTGATAACTTACCCTGTGAAACCCTAAATTGAGTTAATCCAGTTCCAACCAATTGGTCATCAAAAATCAAAATAAAGCTCAAATTAACAAAAATTAAGTATCCCAGTAGTCCAAATCAATCAATTTAAACACAATAACGAATAAAAATTGATTAAAATTGAAGAAGAAAAAAAGGAAAAAAACTTACAATAGAAACACAATCACTGATTTTTTTCTTTCTTCTTCTTCTTCTTATGGATCGAGAGGTGGTGTAACTTGTAAGTGTGACTGGTGGTGTTCGTGGAGTTGAAGTATGAAGAAGAGAAGAAAACTTCCCTGTAACTCTAATGGAGTTCTTCTCTTTCTCAGAGAGAGAAGAAGGAAAAAAAAGTGAAGAAAATGAGAAACCCTAGCCAAGTTTTTCTTTATATACCACCCCTAAATCTAATGGCTATCATTAGTCTACTACCCCTAAATCCAATGATTATAATTCTTCGGTACATTCGGTCCGGGACGGTACGGGACCAGGGCAGGACCGTGTACCTGTACCTGCTTATCCCCGGTTCCTATTTTTGGACCGGTACCTGTACCCCCTTCCTCGGTTCGGTACAGAAACATGTACGGTTCCACCGGTTCCG
The DNA here is from genome assembly GCF_003573695.1 of Papaver somniferum. Taxonomy (NCBI): domain Eukaryota; kingdom Viridiplantae; phylum Streptophyta; class Magnoliopsida; order Ranunculales; family Papaveraceae; genus Papaver; species Papaver somniferum. Next base: position 55,114,951 of record NC_039361.1, read on the forward strand.
GGACGGTCCGCCGGTCCGACTCGGTTCCTGTGCACCCTTAAGTAATACCCATCTATGAAATTACTACGATATATGACATCCTTTGTTACTAAGAGAATACCTATTGCGTCTTACAAATCTATACTGATGGAGAGTTTGGGAATTAATATTGGGCTTCTCTCCAAACTTGTCATGTGAAAAACAATGATACACCATGTATTCAAACCTCCAGAGTCAAATTTTAATTAAAATCTAAAAAATAATTCTAGTACTCATAAGCTAACGAAAGACAATCCGTGAAAATATAACACTCATAAATTGTGGTAAAAACACTAACTACGTGATTAGTTAGATCTTGACCTGTGAATGGTAATCCAGATGCAAGAAGTATCGAAAGAAAGACAAGCAGCATATCATGCAACGTCTAGAGATCTATTATCGTTGTCAGCATACTCGAGTTTCTTATCACTGTCTAGACTTGTTGCATCTGGAAAGTAAATATGCTTTTGAGTAAGCGGGCACATGAAATTGGTGTCCAACTATGTGCTGGAGAACCTCAATAACATCGGAACGCATTTGATAAACCTGACACGTCTGTCCATAAAGCAAGAGCACATAAAAATGAGCACAACACACAGTCTATTAAGTATGCAATAAAAAAATGAGTACATAAATCACGCACTCTAAGAAACTGATAGTTCATAAAATGCGCACTCCCATAAAATGAGAAGATATTAACATCAAAGCTCTAAACAATTCATTCTCTAAACATAATTGTCGAAAAGGTCCGTACGCGCTCTGAAACTGAGTAAGAGTATATAAAGAACACGCTCTAAGAAACTAACAGTACATAAAAGGCGCACTCCCAACATTAAAAAGATATTAATATTGTAGCTCCGATGGAAACTCTTAATATTTTAGAACTATACCAACTAACAAAGAGTATGAGTAATCCCGTTATTCACCACAACAATCGAATTATATTCAGTACATCATATATGTACACTCATGGATCATACATTTAAAATGAACGAAGAAAAGCATGATTTTAACAGAAACAACAGATAAATCAACAACAAAAAATGATAAACATTGATATATACACAAGAGATTAATTTTAGAAATCTTATAGATATACAACATTCGTATTATCTTCAGTACATCATATATATACTACCGGATAATCACGGATCTACGATCAAACATCAAAAATTCATATTTATATTAACAATTTTTAACTAGTAGATATAACCCAATAAATCATTTCAATTTTAGTAACAACATACCCAAAAAGATTAATATCAAACAAAATAGTAAATAAACTATTCCAGATGAAGTAGATGATTGATTTGGCAACCTAAAATAATTCGTCAATAATCTCGATATTCAGTCACAAACTTAAAACGCGACGGTACCAAAATACACTACCAACCTTTCTTAGGCAATCTGTATGGACAATTCCTAGAGTTCAACTCAATCAAGGAATAATATCACGAGTTATATATATATATCTCACTCTCAATTAGAACATTTAAAGAACCAAGTTCGTGAACCTAATTACAAAGAGATTACTTGGACGGTACCAAAGACCAATGTCCAAGAATCAATCAAGTCGTATCCAACAAAACAAGGTCGGATGTATCTATTATGATTGATTAACGCACAACCTGTGATATTTCAATTATAAAGATAAATAATACAATGCGAAAAAGAAATAACACAGACACCAGAAGTTTTGTTAACGAGGAAACCGCAAATGCAGAGAACCCCCGGGACTTAGTCCAGATTGAACACCAAATTATATTAAGCCGCTACAAACATTATCATACTACCAAATAACTTCGGCTGGAATGTAGTTGAGACCGAATTAAACCCTCACAACAATTCAGTTACATTCGCGCTCCTTACGCCTCTTGAATCGACTATGCGTAAATGATTCCCTTAGCTGGCGTCCTTTATAGCCTAACAGTTCCTTCAACTCAATTGAAAACTTTAAACCAATCTTCTTCCCACGGATAAGCCTATGTATGTGATTTCCTTTTTGATCGTAGATCAAGGTGAGATTGGAAATCGAGAGTGTTGATACATGAAAAATAATACCCCTTAACGGGTCTGGGGTGACCTCAAAAGGAGTGGAAAGTCTAACATGAGACATAGGGACTTGGGGACTAAGCCCAAGTCCGAATGAGATGGAAAGGACAAGGAAGGGATTAATGAATAAAGTGGGGGTTATATTAAGGAACGAATGGCATTAGGGGTAATTAAGGAGGTTTAGGACACATGGCATGATGTCATAAAAGGAAGGGGCTTTTGAAAAGTCTATATAAAGAAGGACAAGGTACAATGGAAAGACAACTCTCTTTCTTATTATTCTTGGAAAAGTGAGGTCACTTGGTGTAGCTAGGACGGGTAAAACCTAAACCAAAATCATCCCTTAACCTATACAAAGTCTAGCTTACCTCAAAATTCAGACTTATCTTACACGAAGTGCAGCCTAGATTATTATTCACCTCACAAGTATTAAACTTGTGGAATCAACAAAGTCTGAGATGAAGAGAACTTTGATGATTTTTATCTATCTTGATTGATGGAGCAAGCTCAACAATCAAACAAAATCAGGATACTCGAGATATCAAAATAAACAATAGCTGGACCTGGCTTCACGAATCCTTATGAAGTTTTTGTAGTCGCTAAACCCTAGAAGGGTTTTAGAAAGAGGATGACTATAGTTTTACAACTAGGATACACAAAGAAGTAGTGTAGGGATTCAAAGATCCAGTTGTTTAAGGGTCCCCTTTTATAGACATTCAAAGCATATATTGCATTAGGTTTAAGCTAAGATAGCTTTGGAACCAAGCAAACAATATCCACCGTTAGATGGATCTTTGAATCTGATTAACATAACAAGATATACACTCTGGTTATGATGAACCGTAACCGAACCGTGTACAAAGACCACACTCATGAATGGTTAGTCGAAACTAGCCAACTGAACTATAAGCTTGAGCATTTTCATAAACACTTAAGACTTAACTTGAATCACAATTATGTGATCAAGTATGATTATAGTGTCTTTAGAGATTATTCAAATGCTAATTATCTTGGAGAAATAATTTTATGTGCATATGAATTAAATTGATATGGTAAGTAGATGTACAAGGTACAAATACTCAACTTGTTCATGAACAATTAAGCCAAAGTACGTGTATCGGTATGTATACCTTATGACATGACCGAATTTCGGATTTCACACAACATTTACGATACGTGTACTGGTATGGATACCTTAAAACAATAACCAGTTTTGGAGTTCACGTAAATTTTCTGGTACGTGTATCGTTATAGATACCAAACCGGTTCCGGGACCAACAGTTCTTTTCTAGTATGCGTACTGGTTTGCGTACCAATCCGGGTTCACGAATTCACAAAATTTTTATGGTATGCGTACTAATATGCGTACCAAAAATCTGTTTGTCTACATATAACTACTCGGTTATGTGTACTGAGTACATGTATTACGGCTTCAGACCTATAACAATTTTATCAGTTTGTAAGACTGATATATACTGTTTTGTATCCGAATTTATAGTAGTTCTACATTTCTCTCTAAATCGATTTGAAACATTCCAGAATAACATCAATGACACATATCACTGTTTCGGGCTATTTTGAAATGATAATTCTTGAATCACTATTTAGATTGCGAACAATAAAAAAAATTTAACCGAAATTCATCAAGTATGAACAAATGTTCATTAAGCTTGGTCATATATATTTCAAAGAAGTTTAGTTCTCGAAATTCTTGATATGTTTACGATAGTATAATTATTTATGCGACAAGGTATTCTAGATAGAAAGGTGAATACAACTTGAGAGATAGGTGGTTCAGTATTCACTTACCTTTTGTTGAAGAAGTTCTCCAAAAGCTTCAGTTGATCTTCGCCTTCAAACGGTAGAACACAATGATGATTGTCATGATGTTTGTTTCTCAACTACATCTTCTATCCAAATCCGAGACTTAACTAATTGTAGACTTAACTAATTGAATAAGATGGATGTCAAAATCTTAATCAGTTTGAGTACATTTTGTTTCCAAATTGGTCGGGCACTGATTCATTAATTAGGTATGATTTTAATTTAGAAGTTATAGTTTCAGACGAATTGAGTGAGATGGACTAAGAAATTTATATGATTGAATTGATTTTAGTAAGGAGCAACTGACGAATTGCGAAGTCGCAGTCGATTTACTTGTGTTAAATTGAAGAAAACTAGCAATAGAAAAGTTTTATGATAAATTCATAAAAAATTTATTGAATTGATAAAACGAGTGAGGAAAAAGAGTACCATGTCTAACAAATACATATTTTGTATCAATTGAAGGAGTTAACTCTTTCTCCTTTAGTAAATGAGATTTTCAGAAAGATAAATATTGTAAGTTTGAATCTTTTCGATTGACCCTTCATTATCTGGTTATATCAATTTCTATCTCGTTAGTTGTATTTAGTATCCTATAAATATTTTTTTAGTGGAACATCAATCAGTCCATTAACCAAAAAAAATGTTTGAATGGCCAAGAGGCCCAAAGGCTAATGTATGGTTATACTTATAGCGTGTTTGGTTCATGGGTATGGAATCGTATTCCCGAGAATATGATTTCATACCCTTGTTTGGGATGTGTAATAACTGCAGGAATTTTATTCCTTTACCTCTAGGTTACTCAAATATAAGGGAATAGAACCCACCTAGAAGGTTCGTTTAGGATTCCCGTCGGTTGGGAATCGATTTTCTTTCAACATTTTTTTATTTTGGTAACTATTCTCTTACTTTTTGATCCTAATCCTGACTAAACCAAACAAGATTAAAGAGATCATATTCCAAGGGAAATATATTCCTGGAATCATATTTTCAGGTATCGCATTCCCTTCCCGTCAACCAAACACGCTGTTAGATTAACCCTTGCATGTTCTCTTATAATTAAACTGGCAACCATCAATATTGATATCCTACCTCTTTCAGCTTCAACAACTAAAGGACATAGAAATAACAAGTGGATCAATTGCATAAAGAAAAAAACATGAACCATGTAGCTAGTATACGTGTGTATTCCATAACTTCACTACGTGCCCAGAATCTTTTTCCAAACCCTCTAGAACTCGGACAGGAAAAAATGGTGAGAACTCAAGGAATGGAAATTGGAAAAAAAAAGTCTTATAACATTAGATTAACAGATCCTATATTTTATTTAATATGAGTTTATGAGATAAAAAAACTTTTTTTTGTGTTGTTTTTGTTACGTTAAATATTTTTTGTTTCGACAGTGTCCAATTCAAGTTTATATTGTTCTTAGACTAAAATAGTAAATTTTAAACGATAATCTTATTTTGTTTTTAGGATTCATATAAAAGATAAAGTCCAAGAATAAAAAATGACTTGATTTTATCGACGACGACAGTATTAGTTTCATGATAGACACATTTATATGTTTATTTTGTTCTCAATGTTCTGTATTGTTAGACTCGATTAAATACTTATTGTGTTATTTTATATTTTTGTAGATGTTTTTGGAAAAATAAGCTCTTGCGGCGAAATTGGCTCGAAAAGTGGTGTTTTACACCCTAGGATAGAGTACTAAAGACACCCCATAAATGTACCGGAGGAACCCAGAAAAAATGTTGGAAACACCCCAGAAAAATTACTAAAGGCACCCCAAGGGACATGTGTTATTCGAACTCCAACAACGGATAAGGGGGCGACCACTGGATAAGGGGTGACCTTCTTCACAAATTCAAAAAAATATTTTGGCGGGAAAATATTTGCTCTTCACTGGCAGATTTTCTCGATTGCATTTGGACGTGATTTTGTGCGATTCAATCGCTGAAACTTTGTGGAAAGATGTAATATATCATAACAGAGCTGGTATGGGTGATTGTTTCGACTGAATTTGGCTGGATAATCACGTGGAAGAAATCAGGGCAACACGGGTTTGAAAACGATATTCACGGATTTTCAGCAAGTTTGATGTGTGCTGCTCGTGTTTGGATGACACTTAGTCATTCAAGATGCGTGTAGAATCTAAATAAGGGAGTATCAGAAGCTGTTTACACGTGGAGAATCATTTCATGGAAGAAAATATTCGGAAAATATTTTCTTTTAACACCGAGTAATGGAGGATCATGGAGAGTTAATGAGCGTGATTTCTTGTCGTTGTTGGGTATAAATAGGTTCCCTGGGTGTCCTAGAAGGGGTGTCGAGAGTCTGGGGGGATGAGGAGAGCCAGAGAAGAAGAAATTCGAGTTTTCCCAAACTCAGTTTCTGCTGCTGCTGATGATGATGAACATGAAGAACACGAAGAACGGACCCGCACCAGCAGTAGTTGTGATACAGTAATAACGACTCACACATGTGGGTCGTACATCAGGCAGACTTATTTTCTACAGCGTTTGCGACATAGCTTCAGCAGTCTTATTTTGTCACTGAGGGTCGTAGTTCTCTGGTTTGTAACAAATATAATTGTTACAAACCCGGTTTTATTGTATTTCTCACATTCTCATCATTTGTAAACCATTTTTGAGACATAATAAATTATTTTGAGAGTATTTTTACTATGATGAGCTAATTCCCTCGTAACCAAGGCAATGGAGGAAGCTATTCACGCAACATAAATGGGTAACTATTTCATTTAATTATATAATTCACCTAATCGCTGCTTTTGCAGAGTTTTAAATTATTTGAATGATTGTCTTAATTATTTGTTATTCAGTTTGATAGGTTATGATTGGTTTAATCTCTTGATACTCTATGCTTAAGGTTTACAAATAATATTTGAGAATCTGTATGATTGATAGTGAATTAAAGATAAAAGAGGACTTAAGAATTGAATAGAGTTTTGAAATATTTATCATTCAATTTTGCATAATAGTGGAATCTAGTGTCTTGGTTACCTCTCGCACCCATTGTTAATATTTTTGTATATATAATTTTATTAAATCTAAAATTCCATTTCCTTCACAAGTCTGAAACGAATCCTATTTGCTACAATCACAATCAAAAATCTTAATCATTTCACAATGACTTAAATACAATCCATGCTTGGTTTAAATATAAACCACATTTTGCTTCTCATTATTTTTTTAACTAAATGGCTAAATATAACATATGTGTCGATTGTGAACAATATCTTTCTCTTTTTCTTATGTTTATCTCTTGCTTATTTTGTTCCCATTAACTAAATCATAACAAAGTATCTCGTCCAACATACAAACACAATTTCCAACCCTGAGTTAATATTTTAGTATATCAGAATCAGAAATCAAGCCCCTAAAACATGTTGCTAATAAGATTGAAGAAACCATAAACATAAGATTTACACACAAAAAAATATCATCAATATCTGTAAAATATCCTATACATGTTTTTTTCCTCGCGGAAAGCAGCAAAACGTATTCCAATAAGATGAAGATGATTCCATTTTGTTGTAATCCAGTCAGCCGGCTAAAATAGAATGATAATTACGTATTTTTGAGAATTACAACTTTTAACGAGCTACTCAGGGAGATTTTTGTGTGTCGAGGAAGAGTCCCAGCTTAAGACGTGTTACACGAATTATGACTTTTTAGAGATACAATTAAAATAAACAAAGTAAACTGCAACTTTTTTTTTAAATCGATAAAACCGGTATAACCGTGGAGTGACAGTCCTATTACAAGATAGATTCTGCAACTTAACATTGATGTAACATGGAGTAAACTCCATATCATAAAGACAAACCAACTCTTGACAAAATAATCATGAAAACAAGTAATGAAACATCGGAAACCAATCATGTTGTTTTACACAATTCAAATATACTTAACTGTGGTGTAAATGATCGTCATGTACATGTAACCTTCTATCCTCAATTTTAAGCCTGACCTCAAAATAATACTACAGGAAGAAAAAAATGCGGGAGATAAACAAAATTTAACCACACAATCCTCCACCGGCCCCTACCCCATATGTTGTGTTCCCAAAGATTTTCTTTTCCAAACAATCTCTAATGGCGGGTCTTCAAGAAATAGTTGCTTACTTTGTGAACCCTAAGTAATGAATTTCTTTGTAGAAATATCTTTCTTAATTTATCAACTGAAAAAGAAGCTTATAGAAAGGGCCAATGACGTTTGGTACCACAATAGAGTTTAACCAAAAACAAAATAGCACAACTTAACATAATAGCATTCCATTTTTATGTTGACTAATTCGCCCCCAACAAAACATAGAGTTTGGGTCGCACATACATAATGATATGGGATCTAGTTTTCAGGCACGATTGATTTGTGTTATTGGAGATCAGAGTTTTCCAATTTTCAGGCATCACTTCATTCAACTCAATCAATAGGTAGGACATGGACGGTTGATCTTTTTTTGATCGATAAAATAGATGGTTGTGGTAATGAGAGAGTATTGATTTGGCCGGTAAGTTTGTGAGAGAGGGTTTCCAGTAAAAGAGTTTTAATTAGGCTCGTGATGGAAAACTCCTGATGGTCCTTTAAGGTTCTGATCAGAATTTACATCGTTTATGTGGGGTTCATTTGTTGAATGACTACTTAGGATTTTCCATTCATGTTGGTTCAACAGAAGTAAGTATGTGTTGCAGCCGATTAACTGTATGGTATAAGAAAGTTCAAAATTGATTTGTTATGAGGATTCATGGTTCATGTCAATCAAAAAACAGTATCTTGTGTAACTGATTTGAAATCTCAATCCGTGAGACTTCAATAGGATGTTGTTTCAATTAGTTTTACTTCTTCTTCAAACAGTAGAACCCATAATGCGAACCAGAAACAATATCCATTAGTTGTTAATTTTCCTTAATCTGGCCATGAAAATTCGTCGTAGATATGTCATACACCCATCACTAGGGTAACACAAATATGGTGTTATTAAGTTAAGAGCCTGCCAGCGTTTACTCGGCTTAAACGGCTTTGGGACCCACGTAGTTCATGTGTAGCACATCCATCAAATAAGAATCGCAAAAACAGTGCTATTAAGTTAAGAGCCATTCGGTTCGGGGTCGCACATTATTTTGAGTGTCGTTAATCAATCTCACTGGAGTCGCGTATTCAGTGCTACTTTTTGCTAGGAAAATTATACTCATTTCGCAAATGAGTCGCACATATGACGCGTATTCAGTGGTATTTTGTAAGATAAAAGATTAAATATGTAGGTGGACAAAACCCTCGATTTTGATTGGTTGACCGAAGAAAATTGTTTGTAACTACCTTCAAACTATATTAAATCCTGAAAATTGTATGCATTTTCTGCATGTTCTCCTAAGTTTTTTTCTTCTGCGAATATTAAAAAAATACCATCAAATATTATAACCAGCCAACAATTTATTATCTTTGACGATAGCACCAAAGAAGACTATAATTTTTGTCAAAAAAAAAAAAACAGGGTTCATGTGGGAGAGATAGTAGAAAGATTTTCTTTTATAGACTGACCTCTTTCCAAATTTATATGGCCATAATTTAACGCGATTATGATGCGACGGTAATTTGGGATATGCACGGTATTAATGATAAAGCCACTGCCCGGCTATGGGATTTTTTCAAAGTGTTATTGTGGTATTTGGGGGTATATTTATGCCCAATACCACGGCTTGCAAATAGTTTGATAAACTAGCATAAGCTTTCTAATATACCCAAGCCGGTCAGTATCAAACTCATAAATACCAAGCGTATCCTAAATAAACCGTCGCAACACCATCGCGTAGAACTTGACCATATAAATTGGAAAATAGGTCATTCGAGAAAAATAACCCTCTCTCTTATCTCTCATTCCGGATGAGCCATAGTTTTTTTAGACATCAATCATCGTTCCAGATGAACCCGCTCTGCATCTCCTTCCTACTCGTTGTTTGGTTAGATCAAGATTCATAGCTATAACTATCAATTACATTTTTCATTTCATGCCGCTAAAATTTTAAATCGATTCAAATCCCAAAATCGAAACCATATGAAAGAACTCTAAAACCAAATCACCACAGCGAAAACTAGACAAAAAGCTTGATAACCCCAATTTTTTCTCTGTCAAGTCCATAAAGACAAAGGTGGTTTTATGTCTCAGAAACCCTATAAAGGCCAAAAGAAAAGTCGAGGTATCTACATCCGGACTAATTGCATAGATTAGTAGTTTAATTTTCTGGTCTGGGTTTGAATATAATGTCTTTTTTATTGTAATTATAAGAAGAAAATTGAGGAATCATCAACCGTACAAGTTATACTGCTTATAATTCTCTTCATGCTTTACATATTAGTTGCTGTTGATTAAGGTATAGTGAGTACTAAAAGCGGAGTTTGTATTTATTTTATCCCAATTCTATTGAAATTCATATTTATTTTCACAATTCATATGATTAAGGTTAGTGAGTCTGTAGCTGTCTTCTATTCAATACAATATTAACAGTGAAATATTTTGTGCCAAGTTCCTTTATCACTCTTTTCTATGTGAAAAGTTATTTTTGCACTCCCTTTTCACCCTTTCTGGAATGTCGTTTACTGAGTTATATACTCTTATTTCCTTCTCTGTGTTTCTTAATATGCTGAGTTATGCTCTTGCGTGTTTGCAGGTCCATCTGGGATTGTCAGACTGCCACTAGAATTTTTTTGAAAAAGCTAAGTGTGGACCAAATTAGTGTAACAATTTTATACACCGTTAAATTACGATGCTAGGGTCCCACTGGTGATTTAAAAAGCCTACCTCTACCAATCCTAAGGCACATATGAGTGCCACCTCATGGTCATCCTTTGGTACACCAAGGATTGGTCTGCCCCTAGACGCTCCGAAACTTTTTCATCTATTTTAGTTCAGAAATTGTTTTAATTCTGAATGAAGTCGGGTTAACAAACCCGCATGTCTGCAACATTCTTTCTTCACCCTTTATTACGTGAAAAGTTATTCTTGCACACTTTAATCTATGATCTTTTCCTGTGCAAAGTTCTTTTAACACTCTTTTTCATCCATTAACTAAGTACGAGAACCTTGACTTCTTAAGTTTCATTAAGTCACTGCTTACGCGACTGTTATAACTGAACAGGTTGAAGCTTACTGGTGTAACATTAAGAAGCTACTTTTGTTGTTTCTTCTACTGTTGTTGTTTACTTTGAATTCGTGTTTCAAGCAATTAGAATTTGTCATTTGGAGCTTTTTTATATGCAAAAACATAAATACAATTGCTTTGAAGGCGATATGCAACGGCTAAATTGCTTCTTTTCAAAATTATGGGATATAGTTATAACCGTTTTTGGTTTAAATTCTACAGTTATGCGTTACAAGAGCGAACCTGTTGATATGAAGCTAACCCCAAATCAACATTGGATTAGGTATCAATTAGTGTGGATGAGAAAACCAAACATCAGCAGATCAATGTTACAAAATAACAAATGAAACCCGTCATCATCCAACCCCCATCGTTCCAACATGCTTCACTACTACCAATAACATTGCCACCACTAGATTCAACGGCTACCAAGAAGAAATCCAGAGCCAGCGGAAGTCATTGAATCCTGTAGACACCATCAGAAACAGGAAAAAAAGGACTTCATGCCACAAGAAAAAATAAACCTGCACGGAGATCCAACCATGACAAAATAAATAAATTGTGAAAGACACCAAGAAAAAAGTCACAGAAGAAAGTTTGCTTCTAACTATATTTTTACATCTGTTGCCCACATAAACACCCAACCACTATATCCACCCTCCTAACTATATTTGGGAGCCTTGAATGAATTTTGTGACTTTACACTCCCAAACCTTAAAAAAAAACTTTTTGCAAACTTACAAAAGTTGCTTCCAACATTTCCACCCGATTCACGGAATATAATCCTGCACCAAAAAAATAGGTAAGTGGTATCATCAGCGTCATTGTTTCTCTACATGCACTTACCTCGATACTTGTATTGTTGTACAATCGGACAGAAAACCTCCTACGATAAGCTTTAATAATATCTTTGTCTTGCAATCGGTCTAGAGAAACTCCCTTTATCAAACACAGGATGAAGCAAAATGCATACACTATGCAATCACCGAAACTAAACCAATAAAAATAGAAATGTCAATTTTAGATTACCAATTGCACCATCTAGGATGTTGGTCTACCCATATAACGAGATCTCAAAGAACTAACCTCGAGCTTTGTTTAGGGACCACTTGATCAAAGTCTGCGTAGTCGCAATTTCATTCTCCATTCTTTAGGATTGTCCTCAGAACGTCACAAATAGCGATGACCTCGGATGGGTTCCCTGCTGTCCTGGTGGATCTTTTACGCTTTTGATTATTGTATAGGGAATCGTAGATACAAATCTTCTGTGTCTTCAAGAGGATTTCAATTGCTACCCAATGATTGTCGTTCACCAGCACCGGAGCGTAAACCACATCAACCTCGGACCATGGTTTACCATCAATGACGTATTTACCCGCCATGTGTAATTTTGTATAATATAATTGTTGCTTTTCTTTGGTCTTGGATCTCAGTGTTTGATGTTTAGCGTGCCGCTGTTTTTCAGGACAATGTTTAATAGAACGTGAGAAACCGCACATTACAAGCCATCGTTAACATGTACAAAATGCAAATATGTTTATAGTGCAAATGTGATAAGTTTCATAGTTTTCATAAAATACTCACAGCGAAGTAACTACCAATTGTGGTCCACCGAGTTTTCTTGTGAATTCAGGGTGTTTGCGCATCGAGTGCAATGCATAATTAACAATCTGCAAGAGGTCTCAAAATAGATAAGCTGGCGAGTAAATTCATTAAATATGATGAACATAAACTATAATAAAACAATCTACTTACAATATCTGATAACCATTCGGACCGTGGTTGTGATGTTCCTCCTAATAACTTGACATATTCATACCATTTCAAACTTTCTTTTGTCTCTACAATCTCCTCCACCGGAGATTTCTTAGGACGTGGGTCGTTTGCCTTCTTGTTTCCTTTGGATTCACATTTTCCCTGCGCATTTTAACGATCATGAGACAATGACTTTCGAGCTAAATACGGTAAATAAGCGATAGACACTTTCCTTGTCCATATGTAAATGTTCAAATTCCTTTTACAGTTCTTTTAGATACCTTGATCCTCAATATTTTCCCCAGCATAGTCATTTTTAGATTTTTTTTTGGTAAGTGAGGCTTGCATACAGAGATGAGATCTGAGGTCCCGCCTTTACGATTCTACGCCTCTTTAAGTTGGGTACGTCAGGGGATTTAAATGTTTCTACATCCGCACCCACTGGAGAATTAGATGTTTCGTCTCCTATATCGGTTTCTTTTTTTTCTTTTTGTTCCATCTCTTTACCGTCATCATCTGGAGTACTTACTTTCTTTACCATCTCTTCTGATTTTAAAACTGCTTCAGTATTAATGATTGAGTCCATCTGTGTGGAAGCCGCTGCTGCGTTACCCCGATCTCCATCACACGATGTCTCCCCCGTTGCAGTGTTTTTATCCACATAACTAACGCCGACTGGAGACAACTTATCTCGTAAGAAAATAGCAAGCATATTTGTTAGCTGGTACTCCGTAAGAGTGTATAAAGTATCTGACCCAGGTCCCACGCCAACCTCCCGCGCAAATTCCGTGGTCGTTCCTGACCAAGAGGATTCAAATACCTTGCTAGATTCTTTTGGAACATCAGACGGTTCCACAGTATCCTCCAACACCTCCTTATCATCTACTATGCCAAGAAATCTAAGGGAGTCACCTTTGTATAGCTCGTACTCATCACAATCCATTATTAAACCATGTCTCAAGGATACAAGTTCACTGTATCTCGGTTCGTTTGTGCAGGACACACGTTCCATGACAGTGTACCACCGACCGCAAGTATGCTTGGACACAACCCATCCACATAAACCCCTAATTGCAGGAATAGTTGCCAATGCCCAAGCCTGAAATAGCAGCAATAGTTATAACTTGAACTGTACAAACTACAAACCACCCAAGTACACAAGATCCATTTAAAAAGAATATGCGAACTTACTGTCAGAGCGTATGACAGTCCAGACACCCTGTAATGAGCCGACAAGACTAACCGACCATTTTTCTCTGGTTCCCCGTCTTTCTTGACAACACTGGCTTTCTTAGTTTGCTCTCCATCCTTCACAACCAGAGCTGATCGAAAGCTGTGGATGGTTTTTCTAAGACTAACATGACCCCAAGGGAACTTGTTGAAGTTATTCAAGTTGTCCACCAAATGGAAATATTCTCCGTTTTACTACAGCTCTCGCCTGACAGCCCAAAAGCAAAACGTGCACAAAAAAGAGAAGCGCCAACTTAGCATTCTCATCGTCAGTGCAGGTGGTCAAATATCCTTTCTCGAATCGCGTCCGGAGTTTGCTTACTGTTACCCTTTTCCACCTAGAGAAATGAGTTTTCATGATTGGTGAATCCACGATACATTTTGGGAGTGGGTTATCTAGATCTTCCTTTGTTGCCGCTGTCAACTTGAAGTTAAGTCCCTTTTTTTCCCAGGGAAATGAGTTTTCATGATTGGTGAATCCACGATACATTTTGGGAGTGGGTTATCTAGATCTTCCTTTGTTGCCGCTGTCAACTTGAAGTTAAGTCCCATAGCAAGTGAAAATTCTTTCATCCCAAACCTCAAGATATGCCCTCCAACCCCAAAGTTCATACAAAATGGATCACCATCATCTTGTCTCACAATTTGCCGTGAGAGTAGATAATGCAAAATTGTACTGTTGTTATGGGTTTCAGGCATATCCAGGAAGTGGCCAACTGTCATTGAAGCAAAGACTGAGTAAGCCTTTTCGCTCAAACGACCCTTGATCGTGGACATAAGATTCATAGATGCGTGATTTGTTACTTTCGGGTAGTTATCCCGATACTTCTGTGGGTGAACAAACTTGCTATACACATGAGATGCTTCAAGTCAGCTTCTTCCAAGGATATGCAACAACTACAATATTTTGAAGGGAGGAGAATTCTTTGACAAGGTTATTCTCAAACCATCTAACAATTTCAACACCAATGTAGTTATAAAACGCAAATGCTAATGAATCTAAAAGACTAAAACTAACTTTTGGTAATATGTTCATCTTACAATCATCTACATTACCTATTAAAAATTACTGCATCTCCAAATGGAAAACCTCAACATCTACAAAATTTACCAAGTGGTAGATGGTGGTGTTATTAGGTAATTCATTACCGGTTTTCTTTGGTAGTATCATAGAGCACTATACGGAGAACATATTACCAACTAACAGATCTTCTCTCTTGAAAAATTATCTCTAAACAACACTCTGAAATAAAAGACTTTATGAGAACGAATGAAACAAACATACTATGGTTCGGTTCCTGATGAATTACATTCCGACGATTCAACCGATGCAAAACCCGTCTCTAAAGATCCTTTGGAATTGACATCATCTTGGAAGTCAGTATCCGCTGAACCTCCAGCTATAGTAGCAAACATCTTTACCTAAAACCATGGACAAACAATCAATTTACCATCAAAAAAATTCACTCAACTGCCGATATATAACAAATCAGGTTCATAATTTCAGTGGGTTTCGAGAAAGAAAAACTACACATACTTAAGTTTGCAAAGAAGCTTACATCCACTGATTCTTAATCCCAAAGGTGTCAAAGGACTAAAAATCTTTATTTAAGATATATGGTTTTATAGGGTCAGTATCTGAAAGGAGAAACAATTATCTTTTTCAAGATGTTGAACTAAACCATGGTCTTGACAAATTAAATTCAGCGATAAAACCTTAATTACATGTCCTAATTGGGTCTCCAATTGCAAAATAAACAAATAATTAAGTATAAGCACGATGCATATAATTTTGAATATCACCAACATGACTATGTAGTAGTTTATTATTTTCTGAATTGAAATAACTATCAGAAACCCATTGAACCACTTTACTGAGTATCAATAAGTTTAATGAAGAAGAATTTACCAGTTATGAAGCTTTTACCAGTGCCGAAAGCCAAAAACCCTGGACACAATAAAAGCAAAAGTTAGGAAAACACCCAAATTCATTGAAATCATTCGAGTAACGGTGAAGGACGAGATTGAATTTAGCTCACGTTTAATGAATTCGATGGTGAAAACACTGTTATAGGTATATTTTGCACCAAATGAACTAGGATTTGAAGGCGACGCAGGGAGATAATCGCTGCATTTCCCAAGAGAGAGAAATGGTATGGTATCCATAGTATGCTTTTCCTATTTATATGTCCCAATATAACGCAACATCAGTGCGATAATTTTTGGGATATATCCGTCATTGGTTAATTAGATAGTATCCGACTTGGGTATATTGGAAAGCTCGTGGTATTTTTCCTGAATTATTTGGAAGCCGCGGTAGTGGGCAATAATATACCCCCAAATGTGCCTTCCAAACATAATTTAACCTTATAGAAACAACTTTCTTAATCTATCAGCTGAAAGGGAATCTCTCTTATTCGTTGGCTCTAAAACAAGTGCATATCCAAAATCTGCAAGAAAGAAATAATACATCTGTAAGTACACATTATTATCCTAGTTTGGAAACACATTTGAGTAGCACATGTTCATCCATTGGAGTTTGGATGTGTTTCCTGAGATAAAGCCCACAGGTTGAGTGGGAGTGGCTTACAATCAAATAAGGCCTCAAGAAACAATTCTACCACTAACGACACTTCATGCATAATCACAAGTCCGATAATAGTGTACAGTTGGAAGTAACAAATGTACAATGATCCATAGACACTAGACATTTTGGAGCAAAATATTACCTTCAACAACCTCTTTGTAAAAAACAAGCATCTCCCTTGTTGTTCCCCGCCGCGTATAGGACTTCACATGCTATATAAGAAGATAACATGTTAGATATACATGTACTCAATACACGTAAATGGCTAGATATAACATATGTGTCAATTGTGAACAATATCTCTCACTTTTTATTATGTTTTTTTTTTGATTTTTTTTTGATTAACTATAAATCATAACAAAGTATCCCGTACAACCTATGAAGAGAGAAACAATCAATAAGCAATAGATTGATGAAAGATTAAATTGGATTTACGGAGAACAAAAAATCAACTTAAGAATGCGTGGTTGTATGGAATACTATGAATGATGATGAATTTAATTGTTTTATTATGGAAAATGAGTTTGTAATATCAATATTATTATATGATTTCTTCAGTTACCATGATTTTATTTTCAAGATTACCAGCCTAGCGGCTCTAATTTAACTAAAAATAAATTTGATTTAAAACCAATTAGTAGTAAGAATTATTTACGTATTTGAGTACCCTTTGTTTTGTTTTTTTTTTTATTTAAAAAAAGCTAAATTGTTTATGAACTTTCTTACCTATTTTTTCTTTCAAAATTTCTCCTTAATTATTAATCGTGAAACGATGAATTTTTCCTCTCAATATTATATGTTTGTGTTTTGTCCGGTTTAATGCAAATATGGTCGAAGTTAACATCCAGAAATCATCAAAAGTGGCAGGTTGTATTTAACCATAAAATATTTTTGCACAATTTTATATAATCTGGATCATGTTTAACCCAAAATTGGATTATGCGCAGTCACTACTAATTGGTAATTGGTTGTCAACGTTAATACGGTTCATAACTAACAAATCTATCGTTAAACTTTTTGTTTGTGTTACTTTTTAATAGAAAAATGTTTAAGAAACATAAACATTAATTAAAATTAAGTGGTAAATATGGAATCTTAGTTATTCGTTATTACCCTTTTAAATTAGTGGGATTGCATTTTCAACGAAGAATTTAATGGCGTGTTAGCTTATATATCGGTACATCTACAAACTAACAATACTAGCAGCAGTACTTATCCACCACCATATCAAATACATGAACTTTAAGTCTTAGACCGTAAATTTAAGAACCTCATGTTAACACAAAAAGCTAGACTACAAAAAGAAAAAAAATGATTGGAGATAAAACAAACACATACAGGAAGGAAGCCCTTAGGACATGAAAGCTGGAAATAATAATAAAATCATCTTGAATTAGATATCCCGGAACATGTTCATGATAATTCTTCTTTGTTGAATAAAATAACTTATCTAATGCATTAAACTTCTCTTCCAAATTATTTCCAGGACTTGCATTAAATATTTTCAGATCTAAATCTAATTCTTTCAATACACCAACCAAGTTCACTGAAATTTTGTAACCTATAAATCTAAGCTTAGTTTCATTCGTTGATGTTGATTTACAATTATAGCGGCAACAAAAATTGCTTCGACCTTGATGGAACTTCCACAGCAGAATCAACGTTTGGTTGTACAAATGGATCGAGTATTGCATGATCGTTTCGATTTTGTGGTTCGTCCCACTCAGTTTGGAAGTTTGTGTGCTACTGCACAACATTATCAAAATGACCATGAGAGCATTTATTAATCTATAATTTTCATCATCCTTATATTTACAACTTCTAGAAGTCATCGAATTGAAATACTATAATCAAAGGTTTATCCTCCATGATTGCATTCACTGCAATCTTAATGAGCTTCTCACAATAACATTTGTTTTTACTTAATATTTAACCATTATTGTTTTGGAAATTTATACTTAAAGTCTTTTATTTGCATTAATTTTATTTATATTAAATTTAACTTACCTTATATTAATTTTTCTTGTACAAATAATCAATATTTGCATTGGATGGACTGAGGTTCAGTGGATTTTCCCACGACAATTTGAATCCATTGGATATCGAGATCCAGCTTTTGCCACATAGGCATGCTGGTCCAAATGGAAATCTTAATCATTTCTTTGACCCGACTAACTATTTTACCGAAGGCCATTACAACATCGCTTATGAGAGGCCCAAATTGGTAGTATTGAAAGTGATTCAAGACATGTCAGTAATACTCTATTTAATTGTCTATTTCATCATTATAATATCCACAGATGAGGATGGGTCTTCGAGGCTCCTTTAGTTGATACAAAAGTACTTCCCTATTTCTTAAGAACCCTAAAATAAAATCTTCATTATCATTGATAACGCACACGGAAATGAGAGCTCCACTTCCTAAAACATGGTTCTTAAACCATGAGATCACCACACTCTGATTACTTGTTGATATAATATTGAGATTATATGTTGACGATCCTAAAATAACATTGACATATCTGTTAACTACCGTCTTCTTCTTGTCTTTGGTTTTCCAGAAAAAACAACATTTGATAAAAGTTTCTTCAATTTTTTATTTATAAGAAAGCAATGATGTGAATGAATCCATATAAATAATTAAAAATAAAAGTGAATGCGAATGAACTATTGGAAAATACAGAAGTTTTCAGAAGAACTGAACTTCGAAGGTTTTAATAAGAGCTTCAGATGTGGAAGTAAAAAGTTTTATACTTATGATGAAATAAAAAGAGAGAAAACAAAAATACCCGCCTCACTTGAACCCCTTAATTCTTGATCTTGATTTTTTTCTTTGTTCTTCATTTGTGGAGCTAAATTTAATTTAAGTTGTTGTCTTACGTGTTAACAGACAAACTCGGCTGACTCGGCCAAGTTTCTCACTCGGCGAGTTTTGCTGGGGAAACTTGGCAGAGTTTTACCTAAGTTGAATTACGTGATTTCATTCCAGTCTCTGCAAATTTCTTTTATTAATTCAAAAGGTTTTGGAGATGCAATAAACACTTTGGCAAATGATTACAATGGTTCTTTTTTATTCAAAGTCTTATAAAATCGGGGGTAATTGTAATGGTTTGGTGATGATGAATACGAAGCTTTTAGGAGTGTATTCGATTCCGAAGGGGTTTTGAATGAAATTTAAGAAATGTTTTTTGATTGAAGGAGATGAGCCAGGAGATGATAATTGGTTCGAGTTTCCATTTTATTTTATTTTTATGTTGAGGAAGAGGAAGAGAAAGAGAAAGGGGAATCGAGCTTAATCTGTGATGAAAAGAAAACAAAATGGTCTGGAAAATATGCAAATGTTAATCGATACACCCGTGCATAGGCTAACAAGCTATTAAATGCTTTTGGTTCTAGATTCTTCGTTGGAAATGCTTTCCAGTAATTTAAAACAATGAACAACCAAGGTTCCGTATTTACCCTTTAATTTTAATTGATGTTTATATTTCTTACACATTTTTTATTAAAAAAATTACGCAAATAAAAGTTTGTAGACTTATTAGTTGAGGATGTCGTTAACGTTGACGACCAAAAACTAATAGGTTGTGACTAAGTATAACCTATGTTTGGATTAAATATAATCCTGATTATATGCAATTGTGTAAAGATATTTTTGATTAAATATAACCCGCCATGTTTGATGATTTTTTGGATGCTAACTTCGACCATGTTTGTATTAATCACAAAAAACACAAACAAGTAGTATTGGGAGGAAAAATCGATAGACTCCCGATTAATAGACGAGGAGAAATATTGAAAGAAATAACAGTAGAGAGAGCTCATAAACAATTTAGTTTTTCTAAGAAAATACAACACAAATTGATTTTGATTTAATTTAGAAATGTTGAACTCATAATCTTGAAAATAAAACCATTGTAAACCGATAAATTATATTATAATCATAGTTAGCAAAACTCCAAATGATTCACGAATTTTTCCATACCAGTGGGGAATGCACTATGCGTCGTCTTACTGAAAGTCCGACCTAAATACATGCATCTTTCTGATTTAATTTGGCACACCGGCTAAAAATTTAGCATATTAAGACACTAAAAGTTGCGTAGCACGTTATTTTTTTATGACGCACACTAAATGTACGAACATTTAGTTTGGTACAAAAATTAAAGGCATGGTGCCTCACTTGATTTTTTTATGGGTAGTCCGCACTAATGATTAATGAGTGATTAGCTCTCCAACACTACATCCACTCTGCACCCAATTTGTTTTCGGCATGGTTGAATCCAATAATTACTTTTAAATAATCAAGAAACCCGAATGTTGTTCTCTAGCAATTTTAAGTTCAGTTATTTCGGTAGAAATGCTACCTACGTGACTCTAAAATCTCTAAAAGTTGGAGGTTTTATACAAATATTTACAAAATACTTGGAAAAGTCTACTCTACGAAAGTGAATACTAAACTAAAATGAAAATTCTATATGCAAATACTCCTCTACACTTGTATTTTACATTGTCTCCAATATAAAATGTAGATGAGAAATTCCTAATTAATATGATATGAAAAACTAAAAAAATTAAAAATTATACAAAACTAATGAGTTGTCTCCCATTCACTGCTTAGTTTAACGTCGTCGTCAGCTCGACACTTTTATCCTCCGTACACCAACTGTCTAAAAATCCGGGATCCACCTACATAACAACGTGTTGATAACAACTTCATACACAGTAACAAACTACATACTTCTTCTCTCTTTCTCCCTCCCTTTTTTGTAACCGTTTTTTCCTTTATGGTTTCCAAATTTCCTCCATAATTTCCCAAATTTGTTGAGTTTGGTCTGAAATTTTCAGATATTCTCAACAGATTTGGTTGTAAATAGTACTAGCATAATAACATTAAATAAGATTCGCTATTTTGAGTGATCCAAGTTTTTTTTATCAGTTTTTTTTTTCTTATATGCTTCCTATCTAATGGCCTCATAATGCTTTTTAGATGTTTTTGAAGTAGTTTCTAATAGCCTTAAAGGCGTTTCATTCGATTGCTACAATCATTTCAATTACGTCAACAACGGAGATTCATATCGGCATGAAGGGACATTATATTTCCATGAAGATCCATGGCTACCCAAAGTGATCGTGATATTGATGTTGTGTGCATACTACTCCCCTTTGGGACAATTTTATCTTATTGAAGAAGACAATGAAGAAGAAAAATTCTTCGAATCAGAATCGCAGAATCTTAATTCACTAGCCATCCCTCAAATATCATCAAATTTGTCGGTGAAATTCATGTTTTTTACCTATATGATGTATTACAATTTACTTGTAATTGTGATACAAATCATTTGTATTTTATCATGTTTTTCATCTTCGATATATCATTACTTGATGTAAACAATCAGTCAATCAAACAAGACAATAATTGAATCTAAAATTTTAATTCTCCTTCATTCTGACCTCGCCCAAATCTGATGTGGAAAATTCTGACGAAAGTATTAACAAATAGAGCTCTCGTTCACCATAGCCCCACACAATTAACTTTTATGCTTACTCACACTTCATTTACATCTCCCCTCGAGTCCTCGACCCATTTGGCCATAACCCCACTATCTCTCTATTCAACTGACGAGCAAAAAGGAAGAAGAAAAGAAAAACTGTAAATTCCAGAACCCCCCTTTGATTTGATACTCCCCACAAAATAAATACTTCGTAGTCACAATTCCGATGGGTATGATCAGAACCTGAGGAATTTGGTTCTATTATTGTTCTCCTGGATAATTGAATAAGAAATCACCGTAAACAGTCGTAATAGATCCTGCCAACAATTGTTTGTTTCTGATCAAAGGAGTTCCTATATATTAAATTTTCAGCAATCTTCAAGTGTTGGGCTCAATTTTGATTAAGTTGGTAGGTGCCTTGATAATACTTCTATTTTTATAATTTTATTGAAATCAATAGTTTTAAATATTATGAGTAATCTGAAGTTTTATCTGTTATTGAAATCAATAGTTTCAGATAACCTAATCCCAGTTTGTTATAATTAGGAATTTTATCGAACAAATTTAATCACGATCAAAACTACCTCCCACTTCCAGTGTTATCTTACTGTTCAATATCTTCTTGCTGAATCAGTTCGTCAAGCATCTTCGTTTCACACCCAGGTTGGTTTTGGTTTATTCATAATTAGTTTTGATTGAGATTTATCAATTCCACTTTACTAATATTTTTTTTTGAGGTTTGTCTCTATTTTTTCTAATATGTTTAGGGAAATTGTTACTCACTAAATTAGATGCATTGTTTGCTTACGACATTTGATATACTGCATTTGCAGGTACATATGTCTCTTCATTCACTCTTTTTATTTTTGTAATTTTGATTTCGGATTAGAGATCTATTTGAAATTAATGGAGATATAAAATCTCTGACAACTTTGATTTCAAACATAGCTTTCTTAGCATTGTGTTGATTTTTTGTGTAATTTTGAAAGACCAAACCTAACACAGTTTAACTGTTTGTAGAAATGCCAAGAAGAAATTCATCACAAATTTTCAACCTCTTGCAAAACTTTAGGTTTGCACTCTGAAGTTCTCTGACGTCTTCGCTGCAAGTTTTATTATTGCTAACGGTATTAATTTTGGTTAACTTCTTCTTTTTTCCATTTATTTCTCTTCTATGATTAATGAAAAGATAGAAAGTTCTGCTCATGATATATTAGGGGAAAAGGAGCCATTGCTAAGCACAGAAGTTGGAGGATTGTCAAATTTAACATTTCTTGGTAGCCTTGAGCTTGACCAATCAGGATACAAATTATTAATTCTATGAACTATATCATTCATGTTGACTATAACATTCACTGAGCATCGGGAGCCTTAAATTTTACTTATGACTCATAATTCATATCATATATAATAATACCTCTTTATCGACAATTGGCTTAACAAAAAACAATCAGAAACTCCATGAATTATTGGAAACAAAACACAGTTGTTATCTAAAGAATATTACTTCATGCAGGTAACAGACAACGAGTTGGACATAACACCTGTAGAGTTCAAACTATTCCTGTGTATTCTCGGGAGCAATTCCTAAATTCCAAGAGCACGGTTAGCAGCCACCCAAGCATAAACATTTTCATCTTGACTTGATCAATATATATCCAATGAAGAATATCACTGACTTGAGCAGCGTTGGATGTCTTTTCTTGCAGAAGGACTATATAACTATTAACATTTTTGTTGATACTGATGATTGATACTAATTTTTGATACCTGAAGGGTCCCAGCCTGAAATTTTTGGTTTTGTTTTGGTTTTCAATGTTAGCTCTCTTAATTCAGTCTCACAT
Source organism: Papaver somniferum (assembly GCF_003573695.1). Taxonomy (NCBI): domain Eukaryota; kingdom Viridiplantae; phylum Streptophyta; class Magnoliopsida; order Ranunculales; family Papaveraceae; genus Papaver; species Papaver somniferum. Next base: position 55,138,915 of record NC_039361.1, read on the forward strand.
ATACGTTTTACTGCAGATTTTTTTTTCCAAGAAAATGATGTTAAATGGTCCATCGGAAGACAAACAATACATAAGCCCTTAATCCAATCAACTGGTGAGAAAGATATTCATGAGTTGGGTCCTCTCAAATGGAAGAGGTAAACAAAATTCTTCATTTTGCTCAATTCTTTGTTTTTGGTTGGTATTCGGCAGTTCTGTTGATCAAACTTTGTGTATAACTGAACCAAATAGGGATGCAAGCTGCTTTGGCCTAGCACTACTGCTGCAGTGAGTTGGTATTGTCCACTATGTTTCTGTTGGTTAGTGGATGCCAGGTAAGCTACAACATCTATTGTATACATGGTCAATTTCACCTTTAATACCATTATCACCCCAATGTTCAGTGACGTTGATTAGTTATGACACACCAATGTCTTATAGGCATTTTCTTACTTATCTAGCATTTTGAATTTTATTTTTAAATTGAATTCTGGATGAATACTGTAGAACCCTCTTTTCTTTTAGGGCAACGTTAACAAGGCTACTTTGTCGCTGGACAACAACTTCTGACATTGAAACCTCGCTTGAATAGGATTGATTTTGTTGTCTCCCATCGTTTAAACTTCAAATATTTTGTTGTCACTTTTGCTGTCTTACTTTTATTTTCCTCATGGTCCATATATCGATATTTTCATTACATGTATGCGTGGAAATGATTTCTTAAGATATCCCTTCAGAATGTCTGACTTCAAAAACACCACCAACAACAAAAAAGGTCACGGGATTGTTGGTAAAGACAGTTTGATTTGTAGGCTTTCTCAAGTGTATTTCATTCCTAATTAGTTATTTACCATTCTTTCTCTAATTTGCTTTAGTATCTCATGTTGGATTAGATTATTCATTGTAAAATAGAATTCCATTACTACTATTCTTTCTCTACATGTGCTATAGTATCTCATGTTGGAAGAGATTATTCACTGTGAAATAGAATTCCATTACTACTGTGAATGTGATTATACCACGTTCTTTCCTTCATTACTGATTCCCATCTGTAATAACTGAAATGTTGTGGTGGGTAAATACAGGCATTTTTTTCGTCAACAAAGTTTACCAGTTGCAATGGAAATTGATAGAGTATGAAACATAGTATGCTTAGTTTAAGTTGGATTACGGAAATGGCAGTATTCGATGTCTAAGCCTTGGACAAAACCATCTGCCATCTCAAGAAGCATGGCCTGGAAAGGATTCTTACCACATATCCCTCGCCGCTGGTAAGATTGTTATGAACATGTTTTCGGGTTTAATTTCTTTTTACCGGGTTAATGCGGTAGTGGCGACTCTCTCGAATATGCGTGGATTGAGATGGCCGCTACTATTGGAGCAACATAGAGTCTCTCGGCTTCAGGATTTCAGATTTAGATGCTCTTAGAGTTTCGGTTGTTGTACATTTTAACTTTTAAGTTGTTTATTCTACTATCAAATTTTAGATTTTACATTTTTAAGTGTAGGATGTTTGCTGTATCAAACTGGATGATTCATTAATAATTGATTTCAAATTTTTTTGGAGTATCTTGGCCTTGGGCCTTCATAGTATAGAGTTTCCATCATCGCAGATTCGTGTTGATTGCATCTGATTGATCTAGAATCAAATTAGAATTTAGCTCTCTAATCTCATTAAACTAAAGATGCAAAACTATTAAAACAAGCCTCAAGGCCAATACCAATTCTCTTTGAAAATCTCACAAGCACACAAACACAAAAATTGGCACAACCCGATGCGCAGCACGGGTTACTATCTAGTCTTACTTGTTAATGAAATTAATGAAACTCAGAGGTTAACAACTTCGCACCGGCTTGAGGACCCGGAAGATGTAAAAATAAGGATGTCAGGGACTGGAGCATAATTTATATATGTTCAAGGGTAAAGGTGTAATATATCTAAATCCCAAACCCTAACATAAAAGCGTCCTAGGTTTAACTGTAAATCTCTTTCTCTCTCGACGTAGTTCGAGACCTCCGTATTCTCTCCCACCGTTTAGGTCATCGTCTTCTTCCACCAGGTAATTGACTAACTTTCTTCCTCCATTAATTTCTATCAGAGCTATTGGTTTTATCGAACCAATTGATTTCTCTCTATACTACAGTAAGATTTTACAGAGTTCTCAGCTTATTTCTACAGTTTTTCAAAATAAACCCTAAGTTTTCATCACTTTTGAAAACATATTACTTACCAAATGTAAAATATGGATTCAACTCTGGGTTTTTGAATTAGTTGTATGCTTCAATGCACTTATGGAAACTAAATAGTAGCTCAGATTTTGTTAACTGGTTCTGTTTATTTTAATATACAAGCTTTTAGCCGACATTACCATGAGTTTATTGTTTGTTTAATTACTTGTTTACTCTTTTCTCGTCTTCTTAATTATTGGCTCAAGCTTTTTGAAACATGATTTAGTAAGAACTAAACAAATTCTCCAGTGACTTCACTGACATCTGCCAAAAGGTTCACTGGAGAATAACTATCCTGTAAGTTGCTAGTCTTGATGAGCAGTTGTGTATGGTTTGACACTGCTAGTTGCTAGTTTTCTTGCTCTCTTTATTTAAGCTAGTTTGTTGCCTAAGCTAGTTGCCTAGTGAAATTTTGGTTTTGCCAAGGCTAGTTGTCTGTCTGCTCTCTATATAAATAAGCTAGTTGCTAGTTGTCTGCTCGTTATACAGGCTAGTTGCAGGTTTTGCTGACGCTTAGTTCAGCTTCTTTATGCTGTTAGTTTTGTGTATTGACTGATCATTCTGTGCATGTCTTTTTGGGTTTGTAGTTAATCATGGGATTGGAAATCAGAATCCCCAAATCAGATAGAGCTAAGCGAGCAGTTGAAAAGCGTGCTCCAAAACTTGTGAGTACACTTTTTCTCTTTGTTAGTTGTTTTAACTGGTGTAGACTTATTGTGGATTGGCATTTTTGAGATGAAACATACTGTTGATACAACCTCTGTTAACTTCTTAATGTAGATTGAGAATGGGAAGAAAACACTAATCCTTCAAGGTACTAAGACAAGCAATATGCTGAATAATGTGTTGACTGAGCTTTATCATCTCAAAAGGGGTAGTGCTATAAGATATACTCGGAAGAATGACAACATCAGACCCTTTGAGAATGGCGGTGAAACATCGCTAGAGTTCTATTCTCTCAAAACCGATTGCAGTTTATTTGTGGTAAGGAAACTTTTTTTTGCTGGCCTTCTTGCTTTCATGGTACTGAAATATCACATCCTCACTGCTAACTTTTTTATATAGAAACTAACGTGTTGAAGTGTGTTCAGATTCTTGATCCTACTTGAGATTTCTATGTATAGAGAGAAACAATAAGAATTAGGGAAAATATGTTTCGATGATCAAACTATTAAGGATGTCTTCCTTTCGTATTTTTTCAATGCCATTCATCCTTGGTGCACCGTTTCTATTTTTTGTAGTAAAGAGACTGTACTGTTCTTTTGATAACATGTAGTATTAGCCCCTTTAGATTCTTATATTTACTGTTAAAGAGCATGCTGGTCCTTTCAAAGTGAGGTAGTATGTTTAAGTACTACCTGGACTAATATACCTCAAAAGCAACTGTGAAGAATTGGAAGCTCAATTACTTATAGGACCGACACACCACCGCTTCAAGCGACGTTCCATGAAATCCCTTCTGTTGATAGCTGCATAATAGGAAAGTGTTACCACCTGTCGGTGTAACCCAATATTATACTAAGAAGGCCCTTACCCTGTTTTCAAGTTTGTATCAATAGGTGAAGCTGTTTCTTTTTTTTTTGGCTTACCTGAACACATAATGTCTAGAACGTTTGCTGTTATTGATGTCCTTCTAAATGTTAACAAGTCATGTGATGGTATTGTTTGCTCTGCGTTGCCATTTTTCAACTGCTCACATATTTGTTTTTTTTTTCTCTTTTCTACTAGTACGGAGCTCACTCAAAGAAACGACCAAACAATCTCGTTCTTGGACGTACTTATGATCACCACATCTATGACCTTGTTGAAGTTGGGGTGGAAAACTTCAAATCGATGAAGGATTTCTCATACGACAAGAAATTGGCTCCTCGAGTTGGAAGCAAACCCTTCTTTGCCTTCATAGGCGAAGGTTTTGAGAGTGTGGAAGAATTGAAGCACTTGAAGGAGGTGCTGTTAGAGTTGTTCAGAGGAGAGGTAACCTTTTACTCAGACTCCCCTTCATTTCCTTATATTGTTGAAGTAAAGTGTTTTTAAGAGCTGGAACCTGCTTTTTTTGTAGGTCATCGAGAATTTAAATCTTTCTGGTGTAGATCGAGTTTACGTATGTACAGCTACTTCCTCAAATACTGTATTCTTCACGCATTGTGCTCTGAGACTGAAAAGATCAGGTACAGTTGTCCCAAGGATGGAGCTGGTTGAAGTTGGCCCCTCCATGGATTTGGTAGTTCGGCGTCATCGGCTTCCTAACGAAGGCGTAACCAAACAAGCTATGAGAAAGTCTATCGACCCTCATAAAAAGAAGGTTTAAACCTGAATACTCTCGTTATCGTCATTCCACTCTACTTTGCATGCTTACTTCTGTTCAGCTGTCTCATGGTTCATATTTAATGCTACTGGCCTGGTTGTTTTGCAGCCCAAAAATGTTAAGAGTGATTTTGAAGGTGTTCGTGGAAGGGTGTATATTCCAGATCAAGAGGTAAGAGAAGAACTTTTCCTTTTTTTTTTTTTACTTGAATCACAGTAGCACTGCTGAGAAAAGGCCAAGACTGCTTTTCCATAGTACCATAGAGCATAATTACCTTCCCTTCCCTTCCCTTCTCTGATAACTAAGAAAATATTCCCACTTGAGTATAGTAACTGCTGTTATATGTAAGGTGTCCCGAAGATGTACATTCTTTAAGTGAAATGATTACCATAGAGCATAATTACCTTCCCTTCTCCGATAACTAAGAAAATATTCCCATGTGAGTATAGTAACTACTGTTATATGTAAGGTGTCCCGAAAATGTACATTCTTTAAGTGAAATGATTTACACAATTGTCTAACAAATAAAATGATCAGCCGAAAAGATATTGAAGGTAAAAAGTTTCATGGGAAATTTAAAATTGGACACTATAATCATCTGACTCGCAATATCTCTTGTAAAAGCCTGCTATTTCCTGATCTCAAGTATGTTGTGTTTCCTTTTGGTGGTTAGGTTGGTTCTATGCCACTATTTAACAACGTAAAGGGGCTGAAGAGGGAACGCCGCGAAGGTAAGCCCAAGAAAGAAAAGGATAATGATTCGCAGGAAACGAAGAAGCAAAAAGTGGTTTCTGAGTAAAATATGGGTTGGTGTTGTGATCTTTTTGTTACCTAAAGTTATGAATGTGTTCTCTATCTCCTTCTGTTAGAACTTATGTGTGTCTTTTTTCTTTTTTCTAATATATATTCAACTACAATCTTAAATGTGATTGGAAAGGTTGATAAAATTTAAAGATGATCTGGAAGCACCTGCATAAGTCTGTCCTTAAACGTACAGTTATTCCCACTTTGTTTATCAAATACAGAAAAAGAAAAGAGGGTTTCTAAATGAGAAAACTCAGACCAAGTAAGAAAACTCATACTACAAAAGAGAGGATTTCCTTCTTTATTGATATATGCGGTTTTCAGAAAAAGCCTAGGAAGCCGCAAAAATATCTACTGCCTGAAATAAAACCACGTGAGTATGCTAGCAAGTGATTCTTGTATTTTGTCGCACATATGACCACCTTCTAATAGAATGAAACTGCAGCCTGACTCGCATCTTGATAGATACTTTTGCACTCATGAACTGTCAAACTAATTCCCACAAAGCTGAATCCTAACCCTGTAATTCTTTTGCACCATTTCAATAGATCCCTGCAGCATAGAAAAGAAAAAGATACTTAACAACATTCAATAAAAGATTTATGATGAAATTGCTGCTAGAAATTAATTTATAATACCTTAAAGAAAACCTGTTGGTAGATTGAAATCCTCCGCTTTGCTGTGAAGCAACAACATTTACAGCTTTGAAAGTTTCTGGAGGAAATAAAGACTTATGTGATACATGTACTGACATCCAAAAATAGCATTCACATAACAAACAGAACTAGCATACCTATAATCCTTTCTGCAGCAGTATCATCTAATTGGAGATACCGTTTTTTTACTATATCTAATAAATCGTTATTATTAGGTGGTCCAATTAATTTAATACTCTTTCCACCAGATGATATCCTTCCTGAAACGTGGAAGCACCCCCAGTCATTATTAATGAAGAGATACAAACGAAATCTAAAAGAAGAAAAGGGTAAATATAGAACCAATCATAAAACCTGCACAAATGACTTCAGTATGATACATTGGTCTGGGAACTGTATTTTCTAACATATTGGTACAAAAATAAATAAACAAGGTTTCAAATTCAGGGTTCACCCAACCTCCAGGGGCTGACAACAGACATCTCTCATGAACATAGTTTGACAATGGCGCTAAACTCAGGCTAATTATCAGACTCTGAGCTCTTCTGTCTCAGTTCTGAAAGACGCTTAACATTCAACTACTCATCATTCCACTAGTCCTGAAAATTTAGATTGCAGACCAGCTATTCGAATCCTAAGAACCAGCTAATGTCTGAGAGGAGGTATGCAAGCAGTGTACAATCAACTAACCACCTACTGCACTGCCCAAGCTTAGATGGTTGTTGAGGAGAACTCTAAAGCTGGAACTCAATCCTAGCTTTAGAGTCAAAATGAAGTCTACCCTCTTTGTTAATTGAAAATTCTGCTATTTAGATCAATACCCAAAGACCCTTCAGCTAGTACAATACTCTCAGTAAAGCAGGTTTACCTTGCTCAAACTACAGATTTCAAATCCCAGAGTTGCAATTTCATGACATACATATGACGCATAACCTGGATGACATGCCTTTACCAAGTAGAGTACCATTGACATGGGAAAGGGGAAAACAATAAGGATGACAGTCAAAAGCACCTGAACTATGAGAAATATCATCCTTCGAAACTGATATTGTAGCGAACAACCGAAAGCTAGGTGCCACACTGATTGCCTGCAACAAGTTCTGGATACTGTAAGACATCCACAGTAAAATAAAAGATTGCCGCATAGTACATCACACAAATATAACTTAAAAGGATCATAAAAACAGAACAAGGAAAAAAAGAGAAGAGTTCAGCAGGATCATCAACAAAAACTAACAGATAAGACGTATCCTTCTGAGGACGGGGAGAAAATCCAGAATGATCCAAACTGAAATTACGAGAAGAAACATTTCTACCTAAAGAATGTCAATGAACAAGAAATCGACATTATACACCTAAGAATAAAGAGAATCACACAGATAGAAGAAAATCTATGCAAATAAAGCATGGATGACTGTTTCATCAGCAAATCTTACCTCCCCACGAATGTACTTGCACCTTCCAGTAGAGGTAAAAGAACACTTTGTACATCTGATGGTGCTTTATCGAAGTCCTCGAACACTACCCAGAGTCCATTCAGAAGAGCCTGAAAGTAAATGTAAGTACAATAAAGGATACCAATCAACCATTCACAAAACGAACTAATACCTAGACTACACAAACCTGAGTAAGAGAACCCGGCTGCCATCGGAATTCTCCAGGCTGCTCAGTACATAACTCCCAATCAGAGTTTTGCTATAAGCTGTAGCAGGCAAGATATAAATGAAATTTTTCTGAAAGGCATACCTTGATTTCCACTCTGTTGAGCCAACTCATTGATCAATGCTGTCTTTCCAGCACTAACACTAACAGGACCATAAAGAAGTATGGGCCACCTCTGACTGACTGCTAAGAGGACCCTCTCATAGCTCTTCCTAAGAGTAGAGGTCAACTGGAAGTGGCTATCTAACCGATTTCACAATCCTAAGAAAATTGAAGGGATGTCAACCATGCAAACAATCATGTTGAAAACAAAACTGGAAATCCAGATATAGTCTATAATCGATATGTCCTGCCTACCTTCTGTTCATTCTAGGTGAAGCTTCCACTTGACCAGAGCTAGACGAGAACTTCGTCAGATCCCTATGCCCAAAAGACTGCAGACAGCGCTCCAGATTGAAACTATTGCTCCCTTGAATATCACAGACCTCTTCAGGTTCGAGAAGGAACCATCCAAGCTTTTCTAGTGATACCAAAACCAAAACCAAAGCTCTTTTCCAGTAGCAAGTACCAGGTCGAGCAGGGATATTGTCTCGTAAAGACCATATCCCCAAGGGTGCGACGAAGTTTTTACACCGGCTGTCTGTTGGCCGAGACGCAACTTACCCGAAGATAAGAGTAATCCTTAACTTAACACCTTCCGTGTCTTGTTCGTTTTCAGCACAGGGAGGTTAGTGTCCCATCACTTCCATGGGATTACGCATTCGCGACCATGTAGGTGATGAGGTCACGTACTCCATGTCCCGGCTGCCGGGCTGTGGGGTGATTATTCCCCTTCACGATCCTGCGAGCTGCAGAGCTATTGAGGGATGTCCTCTTTCACAATTCTGCCATGACGGTTTACTTGTTCGCGGTTTGCACAGTCCTACTAAGAGAGAAAGCTTGAAACGAATAATCAAAGGTAAAGAAGGGTCTTTCAGGTACTAGTCACGCACCTCATGTACATACTTCTTTCACGTGGATCGATGTCCTCCACGCTGTTCTGCCGAACACCAACTCTCTCTTCAAGCCTCGGTCTTTCAGGTCCCGCTTAATCAGTTCATCCTAGGTTAATTTTGGCCGTTCTCATTTCTTCATTCTCCCTACGACTCGTGCGATGCGTCCAAGCTTTTCTAATGATACATCACGACAAAACTCTTCCCAACTGAATATGGAAAAGCAGATGAAGAAAATAAAATGACTGAAAATTGTTTCCGTTGTAGTTTCTCGTAGTAGCTAGATAGGACATTCAGTTTGGCATTTCTAGTCTACCTTACACCGTACAAAGAAGGAAGTTCACTGATCTTTCTTTCTTCCGTGTCATGTCAGTATATAAGTTTGACGAACATTATTTAGAACCATACCTCTTCTGTCAGTTGTGCGCCCAAATCTACTGTCAGAAGCCGTTGGCGCAAATTTGAAATAAGTTAAAACAGTCCTGCATAAAATAAACATGACATATCAACATGGGAAAACAACACCACTGTACCACGAGGCCTGATAACTTTTGGCCAAATGCATCGACAATGAGAACAACCATTAATCTTGACCTTGTATCTGTAAACACCCTTAAATTATTTTAGGGTAATGTGGAGACTAATTCCAATACACAATATGATTATCTGGAGAATTCTACTCTTTTTGGGAGAATTCCTTGCTTTGATAGGCAAAGCCCCATATGTGGATACCGTACATGTGTATCTTAATACCTTTTCTAGTAAGTCTTCCATTATTAGCCGTACACATGTACTATCACACGTGGGATTATTTGGGCGCCCATCGGTTATTATCTTCAGGGCAACCTGCGTTTGGGGCAACCCGCCAGCGCACATGGCGACCTCGGTCTTGGCAATGGTGGCTTTGGCTCATACCCAAAGCCCCATTATCGTCCCCGGCTTTTAGTCAAATTCCCATGTTTACATTAGCCCCCTGACTGTATTGTCGAGGCTTGTAGACTCGGCGGTCAGTCATTAACTCATGCTCAAAACAATGTCTCCTTATGATTCCTCTCTCGGTGAAGCCCCCAGTTAATTGCAACTCCAGGCCTGAGGCTTTCTACTTTTCCTGAAGCTCCCTGTCAGTCATGATTCTTGTTTCTCTCAGAATTCCTTGTCCCAATGTTTCCTTCCGTCTTCCACGCGTCTTTCTTTCTTTGATGTTGATCCCCTTTATTACTCGTTTCAAGCGCTTTCCTCTGTTAGTATAAGTACCTGTCTTGACAATTGTCTTGCTATTTTTCCTTCTCCCCAAGTCTTCTTTAATTTTCTTTCTGGGATTTTCCGTGGTCGTGATGGCGCATCATCGGGAAGGTCGTTCAGTATTCCTTGGGTCGACACCTGGCTTGGTGATTAGAGGAGACTCTTCCAAGGAGGCTCGTCGTTTATCATTAGTTCGAGGAGAAGTAGATTTCTTAGTGACCCATTGTCGGGCAGTGCATGCTCGTCTTTGGGCCGAGTGGGTGGAACAATCGAAAACTCATGAAATGGTTGTTCAGGTAAAGGTTTCCCCGGAAACGCTAGGTCGTACTTATAAATTGTTGGTGGATATGGATGTTGAGTGCGTAAGGGCACGTCGTTCCTTGGATGAGGCTCGCTCTTTCTCGGCAGCGGTTGATCAAGCTATCGCCCATCATCGTGCAGTTTAGCCGTGGGCGTCTCACTCGTGCTTTCCCTTTGTTGTTTTCTCTTTTCCCTTTTTTTTGTCTTGCGTTTCAGATGAGTGGCAGTTGAATTCATTAATGACTGTAATTAATTACCCTTCTATAAAAAGGAGTTTAATTATCTTTCTTTTCTTTCTAAGTCTTAATCAATTTTTCTTTTGCAATGTCTCATGTCCGCCTGGTCTTGGAAATAGTTCGCCTTTAACACCTTTCCAGGGTGCTTCCCATTGTTTTTAACCAGCTCACCACTTGCCATGATCATTCGGATACTCTCATAGCAAACTCGGAGCGTCTGATGGATGAAGCTCGGGATGAAGGTCTCCTGCTGCATCCTCTATTTTTCGTGTACTACCGTTATTATCAGAGGCAGCGTTTGATAACATTCTTTCGTATACTTTCGGCGCTTCGTGGTAAGTACACAGTCGCCATTGCTCTGGAACGGGCACGGGAGGAGCTCCACAGGCTTCCTTGATAATTTGGTTTACAATTTCATTTTCTTGTTTCGGATGTACAACTTCCTTGATTAGTTTAGTTTTTATTTTCTTGCTTCTGATGTAAAACTATAATTTGTTTCTTTATTGTTTTATGTGTTGCTCTGTTTGTCAATGTCATGGACGTAACCATTTGGTTTTCATGTTTCTTGCCATGTTTTATGAGTTCCTTCCTCCCCCTCCCCCTCCCTTTTTTCTTTTTGGTTTAGAGAGTGAGCTCGCTATGTAACGACGGGGATTTCCGGGATAGGGTCGAGTTTGTTCATGTTCAAGCAATGATGTGTAAATGAATCTAGTAATGGTGTGTCAAGCAGGGTTTCTCCCTCCCCCCTTTTTGTTGGTAAGTTTCCGAGGTAGGGTCTCTTCCCATTCCAGTTAAATTTTGGAGGGTCCCGGGTATTGCCCGTGATTACTCTGTATAGATACGTGGTTAAGCATAAAATATGAAGGAAATAAATTCCTTGTTAGAAGTTTAGATTATGCGGGGCAAGCCCGTGTTTGGCATGTCCGGGGTTCACTCCCCAGTGCCTTTTTTTTGTAGTGTTTTGTGCCGAGTATGTAGTTGCGTCAATCTAAATTGACGAGTCAGGATATGCTGAAGTAGAAAAAGATGTAGAGTAGTAGAGGATGCATTGTTTCATTCAAAACAAAGGGTAGCAGTGGGCATTTACCTTGAGTTAAGACACTTGGAATATAGTTTATTTATGCATAGAACTTTTTTAACCAGGTCCCATTGATTTTGGAGTTACGTTTGCCTTTAATCTTGGTGTCATCGGCATGTTCGAGTTTGTAGTATCCAGATCCCCCGACTTTGCGTATGCGGAATGGTCCTTCCTAGTTTGGGGAAAATTTTCCGGCAGCCTTCTCTTTGGACATGTGGGGCTACGGAAAGTATAAGTTATCCCTTTTCGAAGTGTCTTTCTTTGACATGTTGGTTGTAGAATCTTGCTTGTCGCTCATGATATTGCTTGTTCTTGTGTTCGGCAATATCCCGCCGTTCGTCAATCATGTCAAGGGAACGAAAGCGCTGACTGTCGAGGTCGACCCCACTTGCTGATAGGATTCGCGCCGAGGCTATAATTACCTCAGCAGTTAAGACCCTATGGATGTTCGCTTGGCAATTCGGTATGCCATTAGGGCAAGTGGGAGTTATTCATGCCATGCTCTTTTGTTGTCGTAGAGGCTTCTGCTTAATATTCTGATCAAGGATTTATTAGTAGATTCCGCTTGCCCATTCCCCTGTGGGTAATATGGGGTTGATACCTTTTGCTTAATTTGGAAGGCTCCCAGGAGCTTTGTTACATCGCTATTGACAAAGGGTGTACCATTGTCGGAAATGATGTACATAGGAATTCCGAAACGACATATTATGTGTTCTTTGATGAAAGCCGAGATCACTTCTCCGGTGGTTCCCTTTATAGGTATAGCCTCAACCCATTTTGTGAAACATTCCGTGGCAGTGATGATGTATTCGTGTTGTTTAGATGATTTAGGGTTGATTGGTCCGATGATGTCTAGCCCCCAACTATGAAAGGGCCATGGAGTAAAAGTGTCCTGGATCATGGTATATGGTGCATGGATTAAATTCCCATGGATTTGACATTGCTCACACTTTTTCACATATTCGGTGATGTCACTTTCCATTGTTGACCAGTAATACCCTGCATCGTGGATTTGAGTGAAAAGTCTTGCCTTTCCTTGGTGTTTCCCGTCATGACTTACTTCCATGATGCGAGTGGCATTTGCTTGATCCACACATTTTAGCGTTTTTTGATTAAAACATCGGCGGAAGAGTTCCCCCATCTATGACGAAGAATTTTCGGGCTTTCTTTTCCAGCTTCTTGGCTGCTTTTTTTATCATCTGGCAGAGTCTCTTTAGTCAGATACTCGATGTATGGGGTCCGCCAGTCTTCCCCGTCAATAATGAAGGCTTCCCCATGTACCGGGGCTCCTTGACAATCTTCACAATTGTCTTGCAAGGTTTGAGCTTGTTGTACCATATCTGTCCAATGAAAACCAGCCCGTCGGATCCTTCTTTTCAGAGGTATTTCGAGTCCAAGACCGCAGGTACGTTCATGAATTTGGTGTAATAATTTTTTTGCTTCCATGCTGCCTACGCACCTGCATAGGATCCCCCCGGTGGTAATAAAGTATAAGCTCCCATCTATTATTTTGTATTTGCTCAAAGTCTTCCACAACAACTACCGATCCTCAGGTTGTTGCTTAAGGTCCTTTAGAATTGGACGTCGCCAGTCGTCCCCGTCCTTGAAAATGACGTCCTCAAACCAAGTTGATGGGATTGTGTTTTTTTATCACCGTGATGGTTTCTTCACTCACATTTATCATCTGCGGACTAGATGCTAAAGTGGCCAAGGTTGTTCTGCCCGTGTGGGCAAGTGACACACTCTCGAATTCCCCGACTAATCTCTGGGCTTTGTCTCTGTATGAAGCCAATGTCGGATCTTTGACGCTAAATTCTCCTAACATTTGTTGTATTAGAAGATGAGAGTATCCTTTAACTTCAATGTCTTGAGCTCCAAGGTCCCTGGAGATCTTCAACCCCAAAAGGAAAGCTTCATTATCAGCGGCATTATTTGTTCATGGGAAGTCGAGTTTGAATGCTTTGGATATTAATTCTTCATCTGGGGTGATCAGAACAACCCCGACACCCCCTTTGTCCCCGTGTGATGAACCATCGAAGTAAAGTAACCACGGCTTGGATTCTTCTGCCACGGCTATTTCTCCGGGGATGTCTTCGTGGAGAAGAGTTGTTGCACACCCTGGGAAGGTTGCCAACAAGTCTGCGATGGATTGACCTCGGATCCCCTTGGGTTTTGCTGGTTGGAGGGAGAACTCAAAGAGTTGTACTGACCAGCGAGCCATTCGCCCGGACGGGATAGTGGTTGCGGAAAAGTAAGCTATCGTGTTTCCCGAGGCCACTACATATGTTTGATGTGCTAGTAGGTAGTGTCTCAGTTTTTGTGCTGCTAAGACTAGGGGGAGGCACGCCTTTTCCGCTGGTGAGTGACGTAACTCCGTATCCTTTAGTGCTTTACTTATGTAATATATCGGGGTTAACTTATCATTCCCCATATCTTGGACGAGGACAACACCGATTGATTTATCTGTGTTTGCCATATAGAGGTATAAAGGTTCCCCTGGAATTGGTGGGCGTATTACATGCGGGCGCGTTATACACATTTTTATTTTATCAAGTGCCATCTGTTGTTCTTCTCCCTATTCCCAATTGGACCCTTTTCTGAGTAGCGGAAGAAGGCTTGCCATGCTGGTGCCTAGGACTGGTATGAATCGTCGTACATAGGAAACCTTGCATATCAATACTTGAAGTTCCTATTTGTTTTTCGGGGCTGTCATTGTCATAATTGCTTTTGCTTTATCCTCATCCATTTCGATCCCAGCCTTAGTGACTTTAAAGCCCAAGACCTTACCATAGGTTACCCCGAATGTTCATTTAGCTGGGTTCATCTTGAGGCCGTAACTCCGGCATCGAGACAAAACCCGCCGAAGGTTTGGTACGAAATCCGACGTCTTCTTTGCTTTAACAATGATGTCGTCCACATATACTTCCATTTCCCTATGGTTGAGGTCGTGAAAGATGAGGGTCATGGCTCGTTTATACGTGGCGCCTGCGTTCTTCAAGCCAAAGGGCATGACTACATAATAAAAATTCCTATCTGGTGTTGAGAACGTTGTCTTAGGGGCATCCGATTCTTTCATCTTGACCTGGTTGTAGCCACTGTATCCATCCATGAAGGCATACAATTCATGGTCATCCGTGGAGTCGACAACAAGATCGATGAGAGGAAGGGAGAAATCGTCTTTGGGACATGCCCTATTGAGATCTCAAAAGTCGACACAACACCGTATCTTACCATTCTTCTTCTCCACCGGGACAATATTGGCTAGCCATGTCGGATGATGTGTGGGCTTAATGTACCCTGCTTCCAACAACTTTGAAACTTCCTCTTTGTTGCTCAATCTTGTGGGAAAATTGCCTCCGAGGCTGCTTTACCGGTTTAAAGGACGGTGACGTTTTGAGTTCATGCGAGACAAGGGTTGGGTTGATCCCCGACATATGTTCGTATGTCCAGGTGAAGACGTCTTGAAATTCCATTAATACACCTTCTATTTCCTCATGTTCTTCCAATATTAGGCTACTACCAATTTGAATTACTTTCGGGTTCTATAAGATGCCTAGATTCAAAGGGATTGTTGGTTCGAGGATCCCATTAGTTTCGAAAGTTGGGTGTTCCGAATTATGCCCAGGCTCGTTAACAGTTAGGCTCTTCATTTCTTGTATGACCTGTTCCTCCTCCGCCATCATGCTCTCTTCGATGACATGGTGATACTTTTTCTTCCCGTTGGGTTGAATACAACATCGAGAGTGTCCTTTTCGTTCACTCGTTTCCCTTTCGCACTCCTTCTTTCCCCTGAGATCGTCATCCGGGGTCGTCGGGTTTTGTTTGTTGTAAAAGGCAGCCTCGGGGGAAAGGTTTTTATCTTCGTCCTCAAATGGATTCTCCGTGGCTGCTATACGTCATTCTTTCCCTTCGCACAGAAACTTAAGATATTGGTGATCTGTGGAAGATACTACTCCGTGTCTTTGTAGCCACGACTGTCCCAGGATGATGTGGCATGTTAAGATTGCTTCGGTTACATGGAAAAGTTATATGGCCTTAATGGGTCCGACCGTGATCTCTATCTGTATCGTTCCAATCGTCTTCTGTCTCTCCCCGCTGAAGTCTTGTAATTTAGTGTTGAAACGTCTTATCGCAACCGGCGGAATGCGCAACAGGCAAATAGTATCTTGGGAGATTAAATTTAATGAAGCGCCGATGTCCACAAACGCTCGTTTAAGGGTGTTCTTCCCTACCCCGACTTTGATGAATAGGGAGCGTAAATGCCCTACTTCAGCCATCCGATCTTCTTCTGAGAAGGTGATTTGCTTTGGGAAATGTCTCTCCAAGTATTCATGAAGGTCTTCCCCGGTGAACCTGATATGCTCACAAGCCATCTCTTGTTGGTGTTCGGTGAACCTGATCTCTCGAAAGAATTTAGAGAACACTTCCCGACATTCCTCTCGTACAACTCTGTCTTTCGGGTCTTCTCTTCCTCCAACATCAAAAGGGAGTTCTACCCCGAACTTCTTCTCAACACACATAGGATCCGAGCCTTCTTCCTTCCTTTGGTGCTCTTCCAAAGCTATCTAATGGGTCTTAACTAAGTGATTGATAAGTAAGTTTGTCTTGAACTCGGATCCCCGGGGTCGGGGTTTTTCAGAGTTCATGTTTTTGACGTATTGGTACCGAGGACTAGTTCCCAGTGAAGTCGCCAAATGTAAACACCCTTAAATTATCTTAGGGTAATGCGGAGACTAATCCAAATACGCAATACGATTATATGGAGAATTCTACTATTTTTGGGAGAATTCCTTTCTTTTATAGGCAAAGCCCACATGTGGATACCGTACACGTGTACCTTAATACCTTTTCTAGTAAGTCTTCCATTATTAGCCGTACACATATACTATCACACGTGGGACTATTTGGGTGCCCATCGGTTATTATCTTCAGGGCAGCCTGCCTTTGGGGCAACCCGCCAGCGCACATGGCGACCCCGGTCTTGGCAATGGTGGCTTTGGCTCATACCCAAAGTCCCATTATCGTCCCGGCTCTTAGTCAAATTCCCATGTTTACAGTATCCGAGAATGGTTCCTCTCACTTAGAGTCTGAGATGGAAGATGAGAGGCAGCGAAGAACATTCACCTCTTGTTAGACATATATGTCACTTTCCACATAAGGCTGTTGCTTTTATAGTGTGGACACAAAAATCACGAAGCCATCCACGTGTTCACAAACAATACTCGCATACAGTCTGATTCTAGAATTGTACGCTGTATGTGTAAAGGGGATGATTATATCGATTCATCGACTCGAAGCCTTCGATCTTGTCATTGTCTAGTCGAATATTATCATAAATAATGTTCGCATAAAGGAATAAACAGGGAATCGAGTATAAATGTAAAGCACGTGAAGTTCAACGCTGAATGTAAAGCGCTAAAATGTAAATAAGACAGATTTACGTGGTTCGGCACTAAGGCCTACATCCACGGGGCTGGTGTTTCACTATGTATTGAATGATTACAAGGATAGTCGAATGACTTTAGAGTATACATAGGTCTGCGGAAGTAGGGGGTTACTTACTCTTCCTATTTCTCTCTCCTATATTCTCCTATAATTGCTCTGGATTGGTCGACCCCTTCTCTCTTAGTGAAGAGGGGGTATTTATAGGGTTGGAACGTGGGTCCTACTTCTGAGGTGCCGTTGTAATCTTATCTTCTTGTGCTTTGTGCCCATTACGCAGAGGTCTTCGGCATATGCTGCGTCTTGAGCTTGAATACGAAGGGTTATCCTCGCCTCTTCCACGAGCTGATTGACACGTGTATATATCTTTGGTATTTAATGCGGGTAGATGGATGTCTGTTCGTGTCAGGCAAGTGTCTCTTTGTCTGGTCACATCTGTGTCAGTCAAACTTCCTCTCAGCCGTTGATCTGGGACCTTCCTCGGGATTGGGTGTATTAACACCCAAGGGGTATTATCTGGTGCTCCTATGAGCCATCATACCTCTGTGGTCCTATGTCCCTGACCGTCGGATCTGCTGACCGGTGGAATCTTCTGATGAGATGCTTGCTATCATGTTTTGATATCTTGTTTTGCATTCCTTCCACGTGTCTCTTTCTGTACACGTGGTGGATGATGAAAGGTGTACATACAATTTTCCCCTCTTCTTCTGACTTGGGCGTATTTTTCAATTTAGAAAAAGAAAGGTCATCCTACACGTTTCCCACTTTGCATTAATTTTCCCCATAACTGCTCATTGGTACGAGGAACAGTTATTGTCTTCTCTAGCTTCATAAATAGGAAAGAGAATGTGAAAAAAAACTTTTATCCTCTTCTTGTCAGTGTTCATCCTCTTCTCGTTTTCTATTCTTGTTCTTTAGTCATTTATTATCGTCATTCTTGTGAGGAAGATAACAACATTCAATTTTCTGTCTCATTCGCTCTCGATTGTTGTTGCCCCTGTATCGTAGACAACTAGCTTTTGATATCTTCGATCCTCCTTTCTTCGACTGTGGTTGGTGCTTGTCGTCCTCTTCTATACAGGTATGGGGTTTTGCATTAGCTGCTCATCATTGACTTATCTATGTATCTACACGTTTGTTTCCTGCTGCTGTATTGTTGGTTTCGTGATGAAGAACACACATGTCGAAGCATATATGTTTACCCCTGTTCTTTGTTACAAAGTCTGTGAGTTTGTATCTAAGTATTATCCCTGGAGTTGGATGGAGTATTTCTGGTTATTTTTAGTTCTTAGGGTTTTTAATGTTTATCCGGATGAACCATCAATTATGGGTTTTTTGATCTTTAGTGATCTCCTCGTATTCTTCTCTAAACTGTTTTTGTGTTTCCTTGTAGATATGTATGATCGTCCGCGGGCTCCTTACCAAACCCCGCCGTATAGTCCACCAAGATCCCCTCCGCGTCGAGATTCTGACAGATCTCCACTTAGGGAAGGTCCTTAAAAGTCTTCGCAATCGGATCCTCGGGTTCATAGGGTTTCCTCTTCCTCTTGTGCGAAGGTTGTGCCTACTAAGAAAGGGGATGTTCCGAAGGGTCCTTCTGGATCTAGGTATGCTGTTAACTGCGCCCTTTCTCGTCCTCGTGAAGATTCTAGGAGTACGCAGGCTCCTCCTCATGATGACTCTAGGAGTACGCGGGCTCCTCCTCCTCGTACTGAAACACTGGATGTTCCGCCCCTTCGTTCAATGGCTCCTCCTTCAGTGCCTCCGCAGAAATCTTTGCCGCCTCCTCCCGCGGTTTCTTTCAAAGGGAAGTACTCCAAGGGTACTATGTCGAGAACTGATCCGTCTAAGAATCTTCCTTCTAAAAGGAAAGCTTCGGAATTGAGTCCTACTTTTGATTCCGCAGACGAAGAAGAAACTGTCCCCGTGATACGCATCATTTCAGTTGGTAAGAAGAAGGTCACTTTCAAGCATATTGATCTTGAGATGTTCAAGGAAAAACATGAACTTCAAGCTTTTGAGGTTCGCTTTTATGCCCCTGACGATGATATCACTTACGAGCTCCTTGCTAAGTATCAGTTTGACGAGTTTCATCTGTTGACTACGGTTGGAGCCTTCGAGGCGGGTCTTATGTTGCCCCTATATAAGTCGGGTGACTCCTTTTATTATGACGTGTTGGCTAGTCGTGAAGGCTCTTCCATGAACAATCATAATCGTTCCGTGTCACAACTATCTAGGAATTATCTTCCTTCACTGAAGGAATGTTACCTGCGAAGCAAGGAAGAGACTATGATGACCTGCTATGTTCCAAATCCTGCTGAGAGATAGTGGTACACTCCTCAGAATTTTAACAATTCTTTTGGGGATTATGTCAACAGTAGAAACCGTAAGCCGTGGAGTGTTAGTCTTCGTAATATTGCTGCTCCCCGTGGTGAAATTCGTCTTTTGAGTGAGGTGAGTGATGCCAAGCTGAAGTATGTTCCTGGTACTGAGGGATCTGCTAAACGGAAACTATTTCCTGCTCGTGAAAGGATTAAGTGTGACCATGATTATGAATGGAATGCTACTGTTATTGAGGTAGTTGGTCCTTGGGCTTATGGATGGATTTCGGGTCCGCGCGGTTGGCGTCCTTTTGAAAATAGCAAGCCTCGTGAAACTCCTCCTGCTCGTTATGGAGATTTCTGTCCTTGGCGTCTGAATTTCGCGGGCATGAATTTTCCTTATGCTCTTGATGTCGTTGATGGAGATGAGGAGGAGGGAAAAAATGAGCCTTTGTGGGGATGTGTACTGGTTTGTAGGTGTCGAAGAAGAAGAAACTTGGACCCAAACAATCTTCTACTGTGGTTACCGGTGAGGCTGAGGTTTATGAGGAGGTTACGAGTCCTGTAAACGAAGGGTATGCTGAGGATGAAGAAGTGTCCGATGGAGAAGAGCGTACCGACACTTCTCACCCTGATGACGAATGTGGTAATGGTGAAGAAGAAGTTGCCGCGGGTGGTAATGATGAGTCTGAGGGTAATATTACCGTTGGTGGTACTGACGGGGGTGGATCTGCCCCTGTTGGCGATGATATTTTTGGTGTGGGTACTCTGCCCGTTATTTCCCCTGAATTTTCTTTCGGTAGGATATATTCCGCGGGGGAATCCTTTGATGTGAATGCTGCCATGGGTCTTGCCGAAGACTTCTCATTACTTTCCCCAAATGATGATCGGGATGTGCATGGGGATATTGGTAAAGAAGATGCCACCGGTCAGCAGGCTGAAAACGCCGGTGGTCATACTGAGGCTGGTGATGTCGAGACTTGCGTGAGTGAGGGGAGAACAACCAAAGGGAAGTCTGCGGTTGAATCTCCTTCAGAGGATTTCCCTTACTCGCTAATGCCTGAAGGCGAAGATGCCATTTTGGCTTGGCTTAAGAAGAAAAATCTTATGTTCGTCTCCAACCCTGCCCCAGTGGTCCCCGGTGAGAAGAATTCTGATGCTTATACTCGTAAGATGATGCAAGTGTCTTCTGAAGTCCGCATTGCTGAGATGTGGGAGAAGAATCTGAGAGCTTCAGAAGCTAACCTAGTGGTTTACCCTCCCTCCTCTGTTGCTGATATGATGGCCATAGCTGATGGGTATCAATACGGTTTTCCCCAGCAGCGTGTCTTAGAGGTAAATCCTTGTACTGATTCCCTCATGATGTACGAACATTGTATTCTTCGCGATATCCGATCTCTTGGGTATAATAATGTTTGTTGTTTGTGACATAGATGATGAGGAGCGAACATTGTAACCATGTTCTATACCATTTCTTTAAAGCAAAGTCTTTAAAGTTGGAGGCTAAGCTTCGTCATAGAGAAGAAGAACTATCTGCGGCCGAGATGGAAATAAGTGAACTGAAGGATCGCCTGAAGGAAAAGGAGCGGCTGGGTAATGCCGAGGAGAGTCTCCGTTCGGAACTTGCTGTAGTCCGCAACGAATTGGAGCAAGCTCGCAGAAATGTATCGTCCCTCACAGGTTCGTATTTTTTATTGGTATTTTACTCCTCATGATTCCCTATTTGTACTTTGGTGTTCTTTCTCAGTCTCCCCACCCTATCTTCAGTGGTGGAGTCCCCGAGCTCATATGGCTTCGGAAAGAAAGGGAACGACAGAAATCCCGCATTGCAGAGTTGGTGGGTAAGTTGAAAAGCGAAGCCGTAAAGTGGAATGCTCGTGCTGATGAGCACAACGCCTTAACAGCTGAGTGGCGTGAAAAGCGAACACTGATGTTTGATATGAAAAATAAGTACAATCATGATCGTTGTCTGTTTAATGGTACGCTGCTATGGACGCGTGACAACCTGCGTGATGCTCGAGGAAATGCTTGGGACTTAGAGGCTAGAGTGCGCTTTTTGGAAGGAGAGTTACAACAGGATCGTTCTTTCTTAGGCCCCGGGGTTAGGGATAGTATGCTGCGTCTTTCCGAGGAAAGAGATAATGCTAGGGCTGAGGTTGGTGCTCTTAGTAAAGCCCTAGCAGCGTCTCGAGATGATGTTGCTTGCCAAGTGGAGTCGGAAAGGGATCTTGAAGTGAATGTGTATTGACTCCATAAAAGGATGGGGGAGATGAATGACGAAGTCAACCATCTTCGTTACTTGGATTCAATGAAGCAGGTAGACTTAGATGCGAGTCAATTTGCTCTTACGAACCTTCAAACGGATTATAAGAAACTATCCGACGAATATGGCTTTCTTGATGAGGATCGGGACGCAGTTGTTAATAAGTATGAAGAGGCTTCGGCTAATGTCGAAGGTATAACCTCGTTTTATCGAGTGTGATTCTGTTATTTCTTCGTTTTAACCCCTTGGTATTTCTTGTTTTCAGCACTCGAGGGACAGCTTCACGCAGCAAATGATGAGCTTAAAAAAACTCAATCTGCCTTAGTGCAGCAGGAAGGACAAGCCAACTATTTCAAAGGGTTGCCCGCGTCTCGTGAGGAAGCAGCGGAGATTGCCTCCAAAGAGGCGGAACGCCTATCTGCATTGCTGACTCAGGCCAACCAGCAGACCGCTGTTATCACTTATAAAGATCGATGTCAGTTGGCTGAAGAGACCAACAAAGTCCTAGATAATATTGAACTTGATCTTAAAGTCGAACATGGTCTTGTCAAGAATTATCCGCGTCGTCCCCTTCTCGCGCCCTTGCCTGGTTCTTCTGGGCCTTCTTCAGGTGGTAGCGTACCTTCATCTCGCAGAGACAACCCTGTTGATGGAGCTGTATCGTCCAAGTAGATTTCTTTTATTAGTCATAGAAAGTTGATCCTTGTTGATTATATAGTTTAGATCATTTTTTGATGTGTTTCCTGCTTTATCTTATTTGCTGAATCTTGTAATCAACTCTTTATGAAATGGATCATCCTTTTGGCATACTTGCGTTATCAATTCATCTTTATTTTAAGTATTGTGAAGTGTTAAACTAGAAATAACTTGATTTGTAAAAAGTTGAGAGTGTTTGGGTGCGACACCGAAGGTAAATACCTTCGTGATCGTCTTGAGACCTGTCACCCCACTGGCGAATCCTGGGCCAGAGGATTCCCAAACGGTGGGGGCCGAGGAAGCGTTCTAGGATATGGAATGCTTATTTGAAATATTTACATGCACCCATTCTGTCGACCCGCTGCCTTAAAATTGGTTGGGTATCTCTTTCTGTTGGGTGCCTTCCCCCCGGTCTTACACTCATAGACACTGATAGGGGAGCCCTGAGAGATTGTAGATTAACTACTTTCCCCAATATTGTTAACTTATTATGTAATGTACATGCGTTAAACCAGCGTGCCTTTTGACCATTTCGTTTGCTTGAAGATTTCCCAAAAAGTTTGTTTGATTGATAGGTTGAGGCCTGCTACTCCTCGTCCAGAGATAGAAACATGTAAAGCGGTTACGCTGCCTCTTCTTCTGGTATTCTTCACGTAGGTGCAAAGCTGCGCTCTTCCTATGGGTAGTACGGTTTGAGCCATTTAGCATTCCAAGGGTGCCGGAGGACCTCGCCTTTCAAATTGCGAAGATAATAGGAACTGTTTCCCGCAATGTCGTGTATTATAAAAGGTCCTCCTCATGTAGGTGCTAACTTTCCCCATTTCTTCTCTCGTTGATACTGCGGGATTGTTCTTAGCACATACTGCCCTTCTACAAAATTTCGAAGCTTAACCTTTTTGTTGTACTCTCTCGCTAGTCTCCGTTGATAATTTTCCATTTTTTGCAATGTTGCTTCCCTCCTTTCTTCCAGGTCGTCCAATCTCTCTAACATCATGTCTGTTGTGAGATTTTTCTCCCATGCTTCGGTCTTTGTGGTTGGCATGAGGATCTCTGCTGGGATGACTGCTTCAGCTCCATAAGTGAGGAGAAATGGGGACTCCCCAGTGGCAGATCTTCGTGTTGTCTTGTATGCCCATAATACATTGTGTAGCTGTTCACACCATCGCCCCTTGTGTTCGTCTAATTTATTTTTGAGGATAAGGGCGAGGGTCTTGTTAGTAGCTTCCGCTTGTCCGTTTCTTTGAGGGTATATGGGGGTGGACTTGTTTTTCCTTATTTTGAAAGTGTCGAAGAGCATGTCTATGTTTTTCCCCTGTAACTGTTTACCATTATCGGACACGATTTCCGCTGGTATGCCGAACCTGCAAATAATGTTTTGGAATATGAAAGTAAACACGTCCACGTCTCTGATCCTGGATAAGGCTTTGGATTCCACCCATTTACTGAAGTAGTCCGTGGCTACTATCAAAAATCGTCTTTTCCCTGATCCTTCGATGAAAGGCACAACGATATCTATGCCCCATTTTGCAAATGGCCACGGACTATCCACAGAATTCAACGTTGTTGCTGGTGCGTGTATCTTTTTGGCGAAACGCTGACATTCTTCACATCGTCGGGACATTCTTGCAGCATCTTGTATCATTGTGGGCAAGTAATATCCTTGCATTTTTCTTTGTCGGCGAGTGATCTCATGCCGCTATGATTCCCTGCGTCACCATAATGGATGTCGTTTAGAGTTCGATGCCCCTCTTTCCTGGATAAGCAACGTAGTAACGGTCCGAGGAAGGATTTCTTGTACATGATCCCATCCCGAAGATCATATCTTCCTACTTTGGAGAGTATTTTCCTGGTTTGTTTGTGATCCGCGGGTAAGGTTCTGTCCTTGAGAAACGCATGGATCATCATTCTCCAATCATATTCGTTGTTGAAATCTTCGTCTTGATTTGCTCTTGACAGGATATCTTCTTCGTCAAAATCGTCACGGATGTCTTCTCCCACCTGATCTTCGATATTTTCTTCCACTGTATCTTGATTTGTATCAAAGGAAAATTGTGATGCAATCGAAGGCTCGTATACCCTTGTTATTTTGATAGCTTCGATACTCTTGTCCTTCAGCATGGATGATATATATGCTAGGGCATCCGCGTGCCTGAGATCCCTTCTGCATAAGTGCCGGAACTTGATGTTCGGAATTTGTGATGCCAATGTTTGGACCAAGGTCATGTAAGCTGAGAGGGTGTCGTCGTACACATTGTATTCGATCCCTATTTATCGTATGACAAGCTGCGAATCACTTGTCAGTCTTACATCAGTTACCCCCATCTCTATTATTAAGCGGAGGGCATGTACGAGTGCCTCGTATTCGACGATGTTGTTTGTATGCTCTTTGAATTCTAACCTGAGTGCCTGTACGATCCTTTCTCCAGTTGGGGTGGTGATGACAATGCCTATTCCTGCCTCTTCCTTATTTTTGGAACCATCAACGAAGACTTCCCATTGTCTTTGACTCGCGGGTTCGAGGACATCAACTGGATCCTTGCTTTCCTCGTCGGCTTCTGGTATTCCCCTAATCTCTTCATCGTTGTCCAGGGGGAGGTCTGCTAAGAAATCCACCAAAACTTGGGATTTTTGGGAATGTTGAATTTCATGAATGATGTTGAATTGGTCCAGGTGGGTGTTCCACTTGGCTATTTTACCTACTTTTCCCGCGCTTTTGAGGACTGCTTCCAGTGGTGCTTTGCATGCGGATGAAGTGAGTTAGGAAATAGGTTCTCAGCTTTTGAGTAGCCCATACTAATGCCAGGATGAGTTGTTCGATCTTCGTGTAATTCCTTTCCGCAGAATTGAGGGTCTTGCTGACATAATAGATAGGCTGTTCTATCTTCGTATTGGTTTTGACCAACACTGTGCTAACTGCGTCTTCTGTCGCTGCTATATATAATGCCAAAACCTCATCAGGATCAGGCTTCTGCAGGATTGGAATTGAATCCAGGTGTTCCTTGATTCTTTGGAAGGCTTCTTCGCATTCTGCGGTCCATTCAAACTTACTCCCTTTTTTGAGAATATTGAAAAAATGTTTGCATTTGTCCGAGGATCGGGAAATAAATCTGCCCAAGGATGCTAAGGACCCATTGAGCTTTTGCACTTCTTTTAAATTCTTCGGAGATGCATTTCCACTATGGCCTGAATCTTCGCGGGGTCTACCTCAATACTTCTTTTTGTTACCAGATATTCGAGGAATTTCCCTGAGGTGACACCGAAAGTGCATTTTTCTGGATTTACTTTCATGTGATGTTTCCTCATTGCTTCGAAAATATATCTCAGGTCCTGGTGGTGATCTTTGCGCAGCCTACTTTTGATGAGCATGTCATCAACGTATACTTCTAGGGTACTACCAATCCATGGCCTGAAGATAGCATCGACCATTCTCTGGTAAGTTGCCCCTGCGTTTCGAAGTCCAAAGGACATTCTAGTGTAGCAATAAAGGCCATGCGGGGTGTAGAATGTTGTGTGTAGTTGATCTTCTTCTGCCAGGGCTACTTGGTTGTAACCAGAATATCCATCCATGAATGACAGCTCTTCGTACCCTTCCACTGCTTCAACCAGTTGATCTATGCTCGGTAGGGGATAGCTGTCTTTTGGACATGCCTTGTTGAGGTTAGTAAAGTCGATGCATATCCTAACCCCTCCATTTTTATTAGGAACGACGACCATGTTGGAGATCCATGTAGGGTATTTGACTTCCTTGATGAAGCCTGCTTCTAGTAGTTTCCGAAGTTCTTTTTCTACTGCCTTATGATACTCTGGTGCAACTTTTCTTATTTTCTGCCTGAAAGGTGGCGTGCCTGGTTTGATGCGCAGCTCGTGTTGGATTATTTTCGGATCAATCCCCGGCATGTCTCCTAACTTCCAGGCGAATACATCCGCGTATTCTTTAAGTAATTTGGTTAAGGAATTTTCTCTTTTTTCATCCATTATGGTCCCTACTTTGATCATCTTCGGGTTCTCTTCCGTTCCTTTGTTGATTTTTTTACGGGCTCCACTGGTGTGAACACCGGCTTCGGGTCCCCAAGGACTGGGACGTTCTTTAATTGCTATTTGGTATGTTTCTGTCCTTCGTTGGCTGCTGAAGTACTTGCCTTTGTGTTAAGGACATTATCCTCCTTTGTCAAGCCCTTCCCTGTGGTTTCCTTGAGGAACAGGTCTATGGCCTTTTCTTTCGCAGCTTCTTTATTTTTGATCCTTCGGGTTTTTCGCTGCTCTTCCTGTTCGTTGTTGATACGATCCTGAGTGGTATGGCACTCTTTTGCAGAGACCCGATCTCCCTTGATTTCCATCACTCCCTCGGGTGTAGGGAACCTGAGATATTGGTAGTAAGTTGCTTCCACTCCCTTGAGTTTATGTACCCACTTTCGTCCAATAATGGCGTTATAGGGGGATGGGGCGTCAACCACACTGAATCGTGTTTCTACTTTCATGGGCCCGGCGTTCACCTGCAACACGATGTCTCCCAATGGTTTTGTAGGCGCTCCGTTGAACCCGTAGATGGTGTAATAAGAGGTCATCAGCTGTTCATCATGGAGCTTCATCCGTTTGAAGGCGTCGTAGCATAGAACGTTCACTGAGCTTCCCCCGTCGATGAGGATCTTTTTGAGGTTACATCCGGCCACTGGTAGTGTGAGTACCAAGGGATCGTTATGGTCTTCCATATCTTCTTCGATATCTTCAGTATCGAAGATGATAGGTGCGTCCATCCACTCTTCGTGCTCGTCCACCTCCACGCCATCAATCATATATAATTCGCAGTGGTATTCGAATTGCTTTCGTAGACTCTTTCCTATCTGCGTTGTAAGTGAGGGCCCTGCGGCTTCGGAACACGAGATGGTGTTGATTGTGCGGTTTCCTTCTGGAAGTTGGACTTGCTTGGTTCGTTTGGATCTGTCCTCGGTGACCTCCTTTCGTATGTATTTCTTGAGTTCGCCAGCATCAATCAATTTTTGGATCATTATTTTGAGGTTTTTGCATTTCTCGGTCTGGTGTCCATTGAAGCAATGATACTCACAGTAATATTTAGACTTCTCGGTTCTTAGGGGGTGTTTTCCCTTAGATCACGGCCACTCCAAATTTTCCCTTCTTTTGATCTCTCGCAAGATCCAAGCGTAGCTAGCATTGAGCTTCATGTAAACCGGATCTTCGAATTTTCGATCGTCTTTTCGTCGTTCATCTCTTCGTTCCTTCCTATCTTCGTGAGGTCGTTCCACTGAGCTATTTCTTTTGGCCCCGCTGGTTTGTTCTGCGGAATTGGTACGGTGAGACCTCTGCGTTTGTGCCCTCGGGTTCTCACGCTGGATTTCTTCAAGACGAGCATACTTCTCAATAATTATTCGAAGATCTCCTTATGTCTTAGGTACGCTTCCGTGGATCTCAACAAATAGTGGACTCATTCGGTCTAATCCCCACTTGTAGCAGTTGATGCTTACCACGGGATCCACACTCCCTATGGCTTGGCAGATCTTGTGCCATCTGTTGGTGTATTCCCTCGTGTTCTCCTTGTAACCAATTTCCAGAGAAAAAAGTTTATCCATTCCGGTGTTGACAGCTTTGTTGTACATGTAAGTTCTTAAGAATTTCTCTGCGAGTTGATCGTAGGAGTTGATGGAATTAGGTGGCAGGTTGTCAAACCAAGACAAATCCGATCCCTTCAGACTTGATGGAAAATACCTACAGAGGACGGCGTCGTTTTGACTCCATCGGGATAAGATACGATTATAATATCGGATATGTGCCGCGGGATCACTGGATCCGTCATAACATTCAAAAGTTGGGACAGGGCACTTTAACGGAATGGGGGTATTTGCCAGGCGATGAGTTAGAGGCATGGAGTTAGCTTCTTTCATCACCTCTTCAAGCCTTCCTCCGCCTTGTCTGGATTTTATCTGCCTGATCTCAGCCATCATCTCATCACGCAGCTCCTCCATTGCGCGGTAATATCCCACGTTCTCATGCTCAGTTGAGCGTTTATTTTTTCGAACTTCACTGTCATAATAGTCTAAGTCTTCGACGGCATATTCCGGATCGGATGCACTGCTTCCCCTGGCGGCGTTTGCTAGGATGATTCTTCGGTCTCGATTAGGCTCTGGTGCTTTAGAATTTGCTTCGTCCAGTTGTTGGCTAGTCTTCGTGCTTTGGGCAATCCTATCTTTTAAGTCTTGGTTCTCCCTGGACAGAAGAGCTACGAAATCTGCGTAGACCTGCTGGCTCTTTTTCAATTCTTCGAGCTCTACCATCAGTCGGTGGGACTGGTTTGATCCCTGATTGGGAGTTCCGTATTGTACCCCTATGGCCATAGTTCCCCCTTCGTCTACTGTGTGTATTAAAGGTGGCATAGGATCAGCTTCAATTGTTGGTATCTCCAAGTTTGGTCCCCTCGGTTGAGCTTCCACCCGCGGTACTAAAACCACTGGTATGGTTTGATTCTGACCGTTGGTTGACGGCATTCCGAAGACTGGTGGATGTGCGGGCTGGTGTGTCATAGATTCTGCCACCCCTTCTATTTGTTGATGGATTTGGTTTGAAACCAAAGTCTTGTTAGCTTCTGTAGCCTGGAGGGCCGCAACAGTTGCGTTGTTCTTTGTGGTTGCTGCTTTGAGAGCCGCGGCTGCAATGGAGTTAATGTTCATAGGTGAGGTGATTTCCGCAGCATCCTGCCTCTGAGTAGCTGTTTTAGTTTTGTCTCCTTTCTGCTTACTTCGGGTCATGACCGGGGTAATCCTCGGTGTCTCCTTTGATGAGGCTTTGGTTTTTCCTGCCTCTAGTATCTTTTCCATTTTTAGTCCTTTTCTGCATAGGGGAATAAATAAAGAGAACCGAAGATATCCACGAGGATCGGGTTAGTGCCATTCGTATCCGCAAAATTTGTGGAATAAAAGGAAATGAGCTGCCCAAAGGCCTTAGTAAAATAGAAACATAAAGACTCCATCGGTCTAGTTTTCGCAATACAAATCCTCTAATAAACAATCATGGACCTTGTTTTCAGACTACTTTTGAAAAGAAAAACTCTTGAAAAGGTAGATCTGTAGCGAGAACTCATGAATATGGATTATTAAGTCTTAGTTTTAAAAGAAAAACGCCTCACGTGCAAATCTGTGATAGATAGCCATGGATGTGTCTGTTTTGAAATGGTGTTTGTGAAAATGAAGACCATGAACCCAGAATAAAAAAGGTTTTGAAAGCACGCTGAACCCATAATAAAAAAGGTTTTGAAAGCACGCTGAACCCATAATAAAAAAGGTTTTGAAAGCACGCTGAACCCAGAATAAAAAAGGTTTTGAAAGCACGCTGAACCCAGAATAGGGCACAACCATAATGCGCGTTTAAGGTGAAATCACAGGATAAGATAAATCTTTTACCGGGACAAAGTCCCTGTTTCTAGCGCCATATTGTGAACACATAAATCACGAATCCATCCACGTGTTCACAAACAATACTCGCATACAGTCTGATTCTAGAATTGTACGTTGTATGTGTAAAGGGGATGATTATATCGATTCATCGACTCGAAGCCTTCGAGCTTGTCATTGTCTAGTCGAATATTATCATAAATAATGTTCGCATAAAGGAATAAACAGAGAATCGAGTATAAATGTAGAGCACATGAAGTTCAACGCTGAATGTAAAGTGTTAAAATGTAAATAAGACAGATTTACGTGGTTCGGCACTAAGGCCTACATCCACGGGGTTGGTGTTTCAGTATGTATTGAATGATTACAAGGATAGTCGAATGACTTTAGAGTATACATAGGTCTGCGGAAGTAGGGGGTTACTTACTCTTCCTATTTCTCTCTCTTATATTCTCTTATAATTGCTCTGGATTGGTCGACCCCTTCTCTCTTAGTGGAGAGGGATATTTATAGGGTTGGAACGTGGGTCCTACTTCTGAGGTGCCGTTGTAATCTTATCTTCTTGTGCTTTGTGCCCATTACGCAGAGGTCTTCGGCATATGCTGCGGCCTGAGCTTGAATACGAAGGGTTATCCTCGCCTCTTCCACGAGCTGATTGACACGTGTATATCTCTTTGGTATTTAATGCGGGTAGATGGATGTCTGCTCGTGTCAGGCAAGTGTCTCTTTGTCTGGTCACATCTGTGTCAGTCAAACTTCCTCTCAGCCGTTGATCTGGGACCTTCCTCGGGATTGGGTGTATTAACACCCAAGGGGTATTATCTGGTGCTCCTCTGAGCCATCATATCTCTGCGATCCTTTGTCCCTGACCGTCGGATCTGCTGACCGGTGGCATCTTCTGATGAGATGCTTGCTATCATGTTTTGATATCTTGTTTTGCATGCCTTCCACGTGTCTCTTTCTGTACACGTGGTGGATGATGAAAGGTGTACATACATATAGGATTCAAAAAGCAACTTCCTATCAACCTATCAACATTTGAGAAGTTGGCTTTGTTTTTCTTTGTAAATACTTCGAGGTCATATTTGCAAAGTGAAATGCTGCGGAAGAAGAAGCTCGAATACTATAAAATATAGGCTTGTAAACAGTTTACAGCACATAGATTGTGTTAAAACAAAGACGGGTCTAAAACCCAATTGGGTACAACTAAAGGATTAAATTACTTTCAACACAACACTCTTATCAGGAGCCTTGAAATATGACAAGGGAAAGCTGTTTTCCCGATTATCGGATGCATAAGGAGTGAACCTCCAAGCGGTTCTCCTACCTAATTCTGCCTGTAGGCAATGTAGTTAGCTAAATGGTATAAAGGCCTAGCCTTGGTTTCATCAAAATAAGAGAGTTCCTCTTTAGCTTTCGTCACTAACCCATCTGCAAATTCTTTGGCTTTCTCAATCCCCATCAACCTAGGGTACATTGCCTTGTCAGTAGCCAAATCTTTCCCTGCTGTTTTCCCCAGTTCATCTGAAGTTCTTGTTACATCCAGAATATCATCAACAACTTGAAATAGCAAGCCAACACATCTTGCATATCTTCTCAATCTTTCTACTTCCATTTCATTTCCACCTCCGATTATGGCTCCGCATACTACAGAAGCTTCCAGGAGTTTACCAGTCTTGTGCACATGTATATGCTCCAGGTCATTCAAATTTACTTCTCTTCCTTCACTTTTTATGTCCACAATTTGACCTGCAACTAACCCATCTGAACCAACTGCTGCACCTAACTCTGCTATGGCCCGAACCACACTGTCCGCTGACACAACTACAGCAACAGCAACAGAAAGAATAGTTTAGATTGAGTTAATTGAAAATGTTAAGGCAAAACACTTTGGTTTCTAAATACAAACCTTTTGCCAATCGAGTAGCGACATGCTCGAAAGATAGAGCGAGAAGAGCATCACCAGCAAGAACTGCTGTTTCTTCACCAAAAACTATATGATTTGTAGGCTTTCCACGTCTCAGCTCATCGTTATCCATGCACGGAAGATCGTCGTGAATCAACGACATTGTGTGAATCATCTCTACAGCACAAGCAATTGGCAGACCAATTTCTTCATTTCCTCCTACTAATTCACATGAAGCAATTGCCAAAATTGGACGAACCCGTTTCCCACCTGCAAGTAGTGAATATCTCATGGCTTCATGAATTGTCAATGGATGTCTCAAAGGAACTGATTTCGCTTTTCCAATGATGTATTCTTCAAACTGAAATCCTAACTCTAGATGTTTTTGTGGGGCTCCAGACAGAATAACAGGTTCTACTGGGGATGAATTTGAATTTGTAACTTGGGTCTTCAAAGATTTGAAGGGTCGAAGATGGCAAGTCATAGGGCTTCCAATTGTGTGCTTCTGGTAATATTTGGGTATGTTTTTGTGAAGAGGAGATGAGAATGATGAGTTAGATGTGAATGCAGCTATTTTTGATAAATTTGGTTGGAACAACAACAAAGAAAGCCCGATCTCTCAGTAATTTGTGGATTAAGTGATGAAAATACAAGTAGTATTAATTATTTTAAGATTCTCTTTTGCTGGCATAAGTTATGCTTTCTCATACAGTTTTGGACTTACTGTTTCAGTATAATTAATGAATGATGCGTGCTTGGGGATGGGGGTAGCAAATACACGGGGTGAGAAATCCTAAACAATTTAATAAACAATGAGAGAATTCTCTTGTACGGCAGACAACGTACATTTCAGATAAGAGATCGTTTTGGTACATTTTGGGCAAGAGATCGGCTTTGGTGGACCTTTGGTACATTAAGCATTTTCTTGTACGTATTTAATTAACGTTATAGGAAGTGCACGGACACAGACAACCCGTTATAAGAAGGCCCTTAGAGCAACGGCAGTGGTACGACGATAATCAAAGATCAAAGACCAAAACGAACGAATCAAATTTGAGTTTAGTCTGTAGCGTGACGCTAGGATAGGGGAGCATATTTAGTCGAACGGATGTATAATTTACGTTTGGCTGTGCAGCGTAGGTATAAAATTCGTCTCGTTCAGGCGTTGATATATTTTACGCTGGTTGTGGGGTGTTGGTAAAGATTACGCGGATTGTGGGGCGTTCATAAAGTTTACGCCGGGAGATGGAGCGTACGCATAATCAACGCCTGATGGGGCGAATGGGTAAATAAACGCCTCATTCAGGCGTACTTATAATGTCCGCTCAGCTTTTGAATATGTACGTGACATCTTGGATATGTTCGTGAAAAATATGGGCTTTGGGCATGCCACGAATTCAACTCCCCTATATCACCAAAAATAAAAATGCCCTCACATGGAAAATTTAAATAAAAAAGGTAAACTTCTTTTTAATCTCAGTCAACCTGTTGTATTTATGAACTTTAAGTCCATTTTAGGCCATTGCATGTGTTCTTTGACCATTGATTTAATTATTAAGCATTTTTAAGGCCAAAGGTCTTGGATAAGGGTCACTTTTAAAAAAGTTCTAGTATTTTCAAAATTCGAAAATGGAAGCTACAACTGTGGGGCGGAGGTAAAAGTCCCGCTCAATTTCAGGCGTGAACTATATGCACGCCGGGTTGTTTCAACGCCTGACTGAGGCGTTCATATAATGTTCGTTTGACTGGGGCGTTTACTATATCAACGCCTGCCATGGGGCGTAAACTTCAGCAACGCCCTGACGGGCGTACATTTCAGCACCGCTCCATTGAGGCGTAGTTTATATACACGCATGTTCGTGGGACGAAGATTATACATGTGTTTCATGTGAAGCGTAGTTTATATACACGCCCGGTGACAAATGAACATTATACGTTCGCTCGACTATATATAGTTTTGGTCTTGGTCCCAGACCAAATACAGTCTGGAATTTGGTTTTGGTCCAATTTTAGTCTTTACTCCGTCCCGCTGTGTCTCGTCTTTGGACCATAGTTATAGGTTTGATCGTCCACTGTGGTTGCTCTTAGGCCCCTTATCCTGTTTTCTTTTTTTGGCTTACCTGAACACATGAATGTTTGATGTTATTTATGTCCTCCTAAATGCTAACGAGTCGTGTGATAGTATTGTTTTTTTTAGGTTGCCAATTTTTCAACTGCTCACTCAGGAGCGAAGCCGAGATTTCGTAGTTGAGGGTACCTAAACTTACGTACCCATTAAGCCAGCTGAGCTAGGGTTGTAAAGAAGCAAAAACAAGCTTGAAAGTAAGCATAAATCTAAAATTTTCTTCAAATTAGGCTTAGGAGCCAGCTTGGTAGGGGGTGAAAGTGCACACCTTTGCACAAGGCTGGTCCGTCTTTGTGCTCACTTCAGTTCATATTTGTTTTTCTCTCTTTTCAACTAGTACGGTGTTCACTCAAAGAAACCACCAAACAATCTCCGTTCTTCGACTTACTTATGATCACCGTATCTATGACCTTTGTTGAAGTTTGGGTGAAAAACTTCAAATCGACAAAGGGTTTCTCATACGATAAGAAATCGTCTCCTTGAGTTGGAAGCAAACCCTTATTTGCCTTTATCGGCGAAGGTTTTGAGAGTGTAAAATAATTGAAGAACTTGAAGGAGGTGCTGCTAGAGATGTTCAGAGGAGAGGTAACCTTTTACTCGAACTCCCCTTCATTTCATTATATCGTTGAAGTAAAGTGTTTTTGTGGGTTGTTAAGAATTCAAATTTTTCTGGTGTAGATCGAGCTTATTGTAGTGATCTACACTACAATTGAATGCTCAGATTTAATCTTACAGGATCTACACTGTAAATATTAGGATAAAAATCTCAAAAAGGCGGAAGAATAAAAACACGCAATAATAATCGCCATCTCAAAATAGATTTACTAGCCAGACTAAAAGTAAGTGTGTCTGGGAAACACGTGCCAGACACACGTGTAGAACTAAAGGTACTTAAATAAGGGTCGGCCTTATAGTGGTTGTCCCTAACATGGATGGGATATGACAATGCCCACCCCTTCAGCGAGTCCTTATCCTCAAGGATCAATTTGGGAAAACTAGCTTTGATGAACGATATGTCCTCTTATAAAGTATCACCCTCTGCCATATGAGACCATTGAGCCTGCACATGAGGAACGTGTTGTCGGCCCTTGATAATAACTCTGGAATTCAAAACCTTAACTGGTTGCATCTTGTACAAGCCTTCTTTATCCAAGGTAGGAAGTAGAGTTTTTGGAATAAGTCATTCACCATTTTTTTTTTAACAATGATACATGAAATACAAGGTGTATCCTTGAAGAAGATGACAATTGCAAACGATAATCAACAACTCCAATTATTTCTAAAACCTTGTATATGGACCAAAAAACTTCGCTGCAAGTTTAAGAATCTTGCGTAGCTGGACAAAAAATTTCCTATATCGTTGCAGACACCCAATCACCAACTTCAAATGATCGTTTCAACTATATTCTTGTCTGCATGTTTTTTGATACGATGTTGGGAAGAAAGGAGATTCTGTCTTAACACCTCTGTCATAACCCCTCGTTGGTGCAGATAATCTTCTGTCACTGCATTACTGATAGTACATACAGGATGTAATCCAAACTGCGGTGAAGGATAGCCGTAAAGAGCTTGAAAGGGAGTAAGCTTGAGGCGAGTGTGGCAAGAGGTATTAAACCACCACTCAACAAGGGGAAACCAAAATACCAACTTAACATGCCTTAAATTTCACATACAACGTAAATAAGACTCCAAGCAAGCATTCACATGTTTTGTATAACCATCCGTCTGTGGGTGATATGTCGTACTCAGATGGAGGGAAGTACCCATAGTTTTAAATAATTCCTGCAAAAACCACTCAAAAGAACTGCATCTCAGTCATAAAAAATTGTTGCAGGTAAACCATATAACTTTCGAATAGTATTTGAAGACGCGAGGGTGCCAAAATACACCACCAACTTTTTCATAGAAAATCTGTATGGAAAAAATTAAACACAAATCCGAGATTTCAACTTAATGAATCTTAATCAAGGAATAGTATCTAGAGTTATATCTCTTTCTCTCACAATCAGAAAGTTCACATAGACTAGTCCGTGTACCTGATTTACGTGTGAGAGTACTTGGGTGATTCAAAAGATCAATTTCCCAAGTAATTAATCAAGTTGTATCCAACAAACAAGGACGGATGTATCTACTTTGATTGATTAACACGCGACCTGTGATATTTCAATTATAAAGATAAACAATACAATGCGGAAAAGAAATAACACAGACAACAGAAATTTTGTTAATGAGAAAACCACAAATGCATAAAAACCACGAGACCCAGTCCAGATTGAACACCAAACTGTATTAAGCCGCTACATACACTAGCCTACTACCAATTAACTTCAGACTGGAATGTAGTTGGGACAGAATTAAACCCTCATAACAATTCATTTACAATCACGCTCCTTACGCCTCTTGATTCTCAGTAGGACTCCGTGCAATTGATTCTCTTAGCTAACGTCCTTTACAGCCTAAGAGTTGCTTCAACTCAATCTGCCTCCCACAGATAAGCCTATATGTGTGATTTCCTTTTGATCGTAGATCAAGGTGATTGGAGATCGATAGCAATAGACAAAGTCTTGCTAACCTCAAAATCTGGACTTATGCAAACCGAAGTGCATCTTGGATTATTATTCATATCACAAGTATTAAACTTGTGGAATCAATAAAAGTCTGAGACGAAGAGAACTTTGATGATTTCTATCTATCTTGTTCAAGTGAGCATCTCAACAATCGAACAAGATCAGGATACTCGAGCGATAAGCAATAACTGGACCTGGTTCACAAATCCCTATGAAGTCTTTGTACTCGTCAAACCTTAAAAAGGTTTTAGGAAGATGTCGACTCTAGTTTTATAACTAAACACGCCAATAAAAATAGTGTCGGGATTCAAAGGTCCCGATTGCTTGAGGTTCCCCTTTTATAGACATTCGAACAATAAGTTGCTTTAGGTTTAAGCTAAGATATAGCTTTGGAACCAAGAAAAAAATATCCACCGTTAGATGAATCTTTGAATCTGGTTAACATAACAAGATATACACTCTGGTTAGGATGAACCATAACCGAACCGTGTACAAAAGACCACGCTCATGAACGGTTAGTCGAAACTAGCCAACTGATCTATATGCTTGAGAATTTTCATATAACATTGAAGACTTAACTCGAGTCACAATTATGTGATCAAATTTTTCTATGGTACTTTTGGAGATTATTCAAATGCTAATTATCTCGGAGAAATAATTTATGTACATATGAATTTAATCGACATGGTAAGTAGATGTACAAGGTATAACTAATTAACATGTTCGTGAACAGTTAAGTCAAAGTACATGTACCGATATATATACTTTATAACATGACCGAGTTCCAGTGTTCATAGAATTTTTCAGGTACATGTACTGGTATGGATACCTTAAGACAATAACTAGTTCCGGACTTCACAAAAATATTATGGTACATGTACCTCTATGGATACCAAACTGGTTCTGGGACCAACAGTTCTTTTCTAGTACACGTACTGGTTTGTGTACCGGTCCGGGTTCACGAGTTTACAGGATTTTTAAGGTGTGCATACGGGTATGTGTACCAAAAGTGTATTGTCGAAATACAGCTACTACGTTATGTGTACTGAGTACATGTATTACGGCTTCAGACCTTAACAGTTTTCCTAGTTTGTAAGACTGGTATGTACACCGTCTTACATTTGAATTTACAATAGCTCTGTATTTCTCTCTAAATCAATTCGAGACATTCCCAAATAATATCAATGAAAATTATTACTGTTCCGAGATATTTTCCAATGATAATTCTTGAATCATGATTTTGATTGCGAAAAATAAATTGTTCTTAACCAAAATTCATCAAGTATGAAATGTTTATTAAGCTTAGTCATATATTTCGAGAGCTAATTACAAGATAAACTTGACTCAAAATTCTTGATATGCTTATGATAGTCTAATTAGTTACACGACATCCTCACATTGATAGAAGGGTGAATATAACTAGAGAAATAGGTGGTTCAGTCTTCACTTACCTTTTGTTGAAGAAGTTCTCCAAAAACTTCGGTTGATATTCGCCTTCAAACGGTAGAACGCAATGATGACTGCCGGGATGTCCATTTCTGAATTACGCTTCTATCATAATCCGATACTTAACTAATTGTAGACTAGAAATCAATATATGGTTATGATTATAAATTTGACAATAATCTTGAGATAGCAACACTTGTGAGTTCGACCGAACTTTGCTCTAACAGTATTGATGAAAACTTTGGCCACTAACTGAGTTGTATAAGGGTGACTTAGTGCTACAAAGTGAGAATTTTTCGTAAATCTATCAACTATGACTAATATCACCTCCCGGATTCCATATTTCGATGCACCATATCAATGGCCAAAGTTTTCTCGCGAAAATATTGTATCTTAGTGACTCTAACATTAAGATCGTCATTTTTAACTTCTTTGTTCGTAAGTGGCGATAAGAAAGAGAAATATTGGATACAAATCTACTTTGTTTGTAACTGGCGAGCGAATTTTTTAATGTCCAAGTAAAATCCTTTTCTTGTAATTGGAGTCAAGGTCGCTCATGTTATTTTTTGAGAATGACATCAATATGCGGAAGAGTACTTTTGAACTTGTGCTTAAATGTAATATCTTTGTGGGGAGAGCAGATGTGATATTGTAGGAGATACTTGTACCCATACGAATCCTTGATGCAAACCGAGTATCTTGGTGAAATCGTCTAAACTAATAGCTGGTATGTGTTCTCCAGTCTTGGATACTCTTTTGTTCAATTCATTATGATCCTTATTTTTCGCCTTTACCAATTGTATTGACAAAAAATGAAGAATTATTATGTAGTATCTTACTACAACATATGGCTTCTCGGAGCATTATGTAGGGGGTGGGGTGGTTTATTGTCTATAGGTTTTACCTATATTGTATTTAAATTTAAAGAAGTAATTATTGACTAAGGGAGAGAACATATCACCACAATAATTCTTCAAAGTTAGGCTGCAATTGAACTTTGAGAAAGGTACCGATACTATTTTTTTGTATGACAACCAATGAGTAGAGTGAACTTTCATTCTAACAAACCTCTTTTTGAGTATGCTAATAAGGTGTTAATGTTACAGATCTTCGACAAAAAACATGCTGAACGAACACATACAAAACCGTAGAAGAACTTGAAGTACGAAGAATTCAAGGAGTTTGTTGAAGAACCAAGGAAATCAAGCATAATGGATTTTGAGTTGAAAAGTTTATTTATATTGAATCAATATGTATTGAATAGTTTTGTCACTAAAATTGACAGGGATAGGGGAGGGGGATTGTTAGAGAAATGCTCGATTGAACCCAAAACTTTTGCTATCTCAAGCTTGTTGTGAGTGTTAGATGATCAAAACTATTTCTTGATTTCTAGTATACTAAGTCAAGTCTCGGACTAGGTTAGAATTTGGTAGTTGAGTATCAGATATCACCCTCGAAAACTCTATATCGACGAAGACATTTTAAAAACTTCTGTATCAAGTATGTGAAGACTGAACCATTCTATCTACTCACTAGACTACCATTTTATCTGTTGAGACTATGTCGTATGTCTTCTAGTATATTTACACAGAAGAAATTTTGAATCAATGTTGTCTTGTTAAAAACCTTAAAATATGATTCTAGCATATATTCAAAGGTCCTTAAGAATATTAGTTTGAAATAATTTATTGTTTGAGAATTAGTCAGTGGATCAATTGAGAATAGCCCATACAATTGATTTTATCATTTGGGAATGTCTCAAATATTATAAGAGAGAGTTTCATGAACTTCTGATAATTTTTTCAGAGTAGGTTGGCAAATCCTTTTGCAAACCGTGGATATTTGATTACGGAAATACAGGAAGGTTGGCGTACCTGATCGCAAACCTCAAGTTCAGTTGGGAATAGTTCACAAACCCGGTTGGCAAACTGTGGTAAATTGATTTTGTTTAATATTGGTATAAAAGGCTTGGCGAACCCAGTTGGAAAAATCTATCTATCTGAGTTCATAAGCCAAGAACCACTGGCGACCTAGTTCGCAAACTGTGTCCATTTGAATTCTCGAGACGAGTAAGGGTTGGCAAACCCAGTTCACGAACCCTAGCTCCCTGACCCGTGAACTAGCCTTATGGTTCGCAAACTATCTCACCAACTGTCCCAGTAAATTTAGCAGATGCTTAAAGACTTATTTTTTTATTTATGACTCTCTTAAACAATTATAAGACTTCATTGGTTACTTAAACACTTATGTGTGTGCATCATGATAAAAATCTAAAGCGTTTTAATGAACATCATATTACTTATTGTTCATATAACATATTTGCCAAACTGAACAAGTCATTATACATCGTTCCAAAACCATATCACTGTGTATATTTTTCTATTGTATTTCAAGACCTAAAGTGTTTGCTTGATTTCCAAGTTATCTTAGCTTGAGTTCTAAGCAACCCTCAGTCTTGAAAATCTATAAATAAAGATGCTCTTTCAAATGGGGAAATTAAGGCCTGAAACTTTGTGTCCTAGATGAGTCGTCCTCTATAAACCTAGGTTTCCTCTGAGAAACATAATTAATTAGGTTTACAATTAAAAGACTTTGTTTTGGGGATTCGTGAATCCAAGTCCGACTATCTTTTACCTTGATAGTTCGTGTATCCTGATCTTGTTTTTCTGTTATCGAGGTTTACGTAATCTCTTTCAGGAAAGATAGATAGAAACCGTAAAGTTATATTCGTCTCAGACTTTGTTATTTCTCAAGATAAATATCTGATAATTGATCTTAATTGATATTTTGAAGATTGTTTTTGAGAGGGGGTTAAGAATCTAGGATGCTCTTCGGGGGTTGTAAGTTACTGAGATGTGAGGTTTGCTAGTTTGTCTATTACGAACTGATTTCCACACCTTGATCCCTCGATCTAAATGGAAAATAAATAGGCTTATCTGTTAGAGGCATATTGGTATCAAAAGTCTTCTTATTGACGCAACTCTTAGGGTGTAAAGGACGTCAGCTAAGGGAATCAAGTGTGTAGAACCTTGCGAGGTTTAAGAGACGCAGGGAGCGCGGTTGTGATTGAATCGCTTGAAGGTTTGATTCGGTCTCATTTACATTTCAGTCTGAAGTATGATAGTAGGATAAAGTCTATAGTTGGTTAATACTGTTCGGTGTTCAAATCTAGAGGAGGTCCCGGGGTTGGTGCAGTTTTCCTCGTTAACAAAAAATTTTGTGGCTTGCTTTATTTTTTTCTTACGCATTATATTTGTGTTGGATATAAGTAAAGTAAAAGCAAGTGATTTGATAAACAACCTAAACAGTTTTTCACTTAAATTGTATGTAACCCATAAGACTTATTCTTGAGAATTAATATCTTGAAATATAGATTATAAGATTTGTTCTTGTTGAAATTAGGTTCATATACTGTTCCGGTACATACTAGGTTGATCTTGGATATTGATTTTTGAGATCGGCCAAAATTTCTTGTATACAATCAGGTTCACGGATCTTTGATCTAAACTACTGATAGTACAAGAAAGATAATTCGTATATACATATTGTTCGAGGATCATTAAGTTGGTCTAGTTACAATTTTATTAGATTTTGTCTTATATGTACAAACAAAAAATTTGGTGGTGTACTTGGTACCCTTGCGTTTTCGCATGCTTGAGCCCTATCTAACCTCTCTAGAATTAATTCAGAACCTTGTCTTTTAGCAGACCGGGTGTGGAGATTACCTGAAAAGGGAAAATCATAAAAGCCGCAACTAGTAACTTAATGCACAAATTCATCAAGATGATTCTGATTAGGAGTTACCCCTTCTAAATTTTCTTCTCTCCTTAAGTTAAATTTATAGTCCCCTACAACCACCCAATACCACTATGGCTATTATGAGTTTGTTTTAACAAATCCCATTGGGCATCTCTGTCATGGTCATATAGTGGGCCATATAAACAAGACAATAAAGTAACATCACCCTTACCATTTATTTTTACTAAGCAATTTATAATGTTAAGGGTATATTGTACCACTTTAAGCTCTATGTCATCTTTCCACAAGACACGAAGAATTTAGGAAAATCATATGCATAATTAGCATGTTCATTTAGAGATGATGTTTCTTAATCTCAATAAGAAAGGCAATATTTGGATCGCTATACTTGAGAATATCCTTAAGATTATTCCTAGTGTCTTTATTGCCATAACGTTGTATGTTCCAAGCAAGGATCTTCATGGCACTAAAAAGCCTAGCATCACTATTCAAGTTATACTATGAAACAATCTGTTAGAGGATTTCTCGGTTGAACCGACCAAGCGTTGGTATGTCAAGTTTGGTTGTCATATTTTAGTATCAAAACTCAATTATAATCGCTTGATTAAATATCTTAGAGTCAACTTCGTTTAGGTTAGACTAGAAAGTGTAGGAATATTGAGACATACAAGTATTACTCTGAAAACCTGAAGATCGTGAAGATGTATCGACTACAATGAAGACATCATCCTTCTACTTGAGGTTAGTGATACTGACTTAACTTGTTCCACTCCCATCGTTTCTTTCAAGTCGTTTAAGATTGAAAACATAACATGCGATGTTATAATATAATAATCTAGTATTAGACTTGATCATTTTATTATGATCAAAGTGTCAAGGAATTATGAAGTATAATGTTTATCTTATGAACTTCGTAAATACGACATTTACATAATCTGTGTAACCCGTTACTTGATTGTGTATTGGATATAGGTGTGATTTTGTCCTAGGAAACTATGTTTGATTACATATGTTTAAAGGAAGTACATACACGAAACTTGTTTCGTATTCGAAAAGAAATCAATAGGCGTTGTGGTCCAGTTTTCATTGAAGATTTATTGGATGACTAATTCGAACCTAGGTAAGCACTTTGGTAGAACCGATCTTGACTTATATTGAGAGTTATAGTAGAACCGATCTTTACCTAGTTTGGGATATATGGTAGATCCGATCTTAACTTATGTTGATAGTTTCGGTAGAACAAATCCTATATAGGGATACATGGTAGAACCAATTCTAGCTATTGTTGGGTGTCTTGGTAGAACCGATCCTTATCTATGTTGGGAGTCATGATAGAACCGATCCTATCTATTGTTGGGAGTCATGGTAGAACCGATCCCTACCTATATTTGGAGACTTGGTAGAACCGATCTTAACCTATGTTAAGAGTCATGGTAGAACCGTTCCCAAAAGCAAAATTGATTACTACATTCACATATTACTTACGGTTTTGTGTGAGTTTGGAATTAGTGTTTTCTAAGTAGGATGGTTCCAGATATCGAGATAATTTGAACATGAATATAATTCTTATCTTTCATTGTTCAAATATATTCCTTGATACTCAAGGTGATGCCAATCAAAAATATTGAGAATCTTTTAATTAAGATTTTCGATTATATGTTTTTGATTTTCCAGCAAATCAAGACGTATCTCTTGGAAAATTATACTCCAAGATATTAGATATTTTTTAATGGGAGATTTCAGAATTAAAGGTTGGATATTAGTTGGAATTTTGTCATATGACTTCTAGTAGAGTTACAAAGAAGAAGTTCCGAGTCAAGCTTGTCTTGTAAAAGATCTTGAAAAATGATTTAGCAAATAAGATGTTCAACGGTCACTAACAATATCAGCTCTATGAATTAATTTGTAGATCAATTGAAAATCGCCCTTGCAAATGATCATATCACTTGGGAATGTTTCAAATATCATAAAAGAGAAATATGAATCTACTAATATTTTTACTCATGATAGGTTGGGGAAAAAGTTCGCAAACCATAGATAACTAAGTTACAAAGAAGGTTGTACCAACTATCCCAGTTCGAAAACCGCAAGTTCAGTTGGGAACAGTTCACGAACCCGGTTGGCGAACCGTTCTGAACTGAATTTTATAAGTTGGATAAATTGGCTAGCAGACCCGGTTCACGAACTGTGGTCAGCTGAGTTCGGTAGTTTAGTAGGGCTGAATAACACGGTTCACGAACTGTTGCACCCTGACTAGTGAACAAGCCTCCCGGTTCACGAACCGTTGTACCAACTATCCCAGTTTATATTTTAGTATATGCTCAAAGACTTATTTTCATAATATGTTTAACATTACTATAACACTCTTAAATACTTCTAAGACTTCATTGATTACTTAAACACTTATGTGTGTGTATCATGGTTAAATTCTTAGGTGTTTAAATGAACATCAAATAACTTTTAGTTATTTGGCTAACTTTCCAAGCCGAACAGTCATTACACACGGTTCTGTAACCGAATCTATGTTTATACTCTTCTATTTTATTTTGAAGCTTGATTCTCAAGTTATCTTA
The DNA here is from genome assembly GCF_003573695.1 of Papaver somniferum. Taxonomy (NCBI): domain Eukaryota; kingdom Viridiplantae; phylum Streptophyta; class Magnoliopsida; order Ranunculales; family Papaveraceae; genus Papaver; species Papaver somniferum. The sequence continues at coordinate 55,182,896 of NC_039361.1, forward strand.
GCTTGTCCTAAGCGAAGCACGGTCTTCGAAAACTATAAATAGAGATGCTCTTTCAACTGGGAAAATCAATTCATGACACTTTGTGTCCTAGTTGATTCTAGAGTTATCCTCTATTGACCTAGATTTCCTATGTGGAAAATTATTAGGTCTCGAGCGTTAAGTAAAAGGTGAATACGGAGGATGAGTTGTGCTGTATTAACACGTTTTGTTTCATATTTTATTGTTTGGTCGAGATAGAAAAGATGGAGAGAGGTACCGTTGGTTAGTAGGTGATCTGTATGAGAAACTGTTGGAATTATAGATTGAAAATAACACAGCTGCAAAGGTTATGCCCCTTGTCTGATTGAATGTGTTGTGGGGATAGTTGATTTGCTCAGCTATCAGTGGAAGAAGGTGTTGGTGTTGTACTCGAACTTGAAAGGGTTTCGGAGATAGCAAGCGGTGATGTTCAGATGGTCAGAGAGCATTTGAGTTGATTGGTTGGTGATGGTTGCAATTGGTGGCCGAGATTTAGATATTCAGGAAATGGAGTGTAATGTTGTGACCTGTGGATGAACTTAGGATGAAGTTGAATTTGGTAATTGGTGCAGTGGCCTAGGTAGAAGGTGTTTGCGATTGTATTAGGCCTAGGAGGTGTGCTTATACCAATCACAATGAGAGGATTCGGATACATATAAATACCAAAGAGATGAAATTTAGAGATACATCGTATTCAGGGAAGAAACTAGGTTTTAGCCATTTTATTTTTTCTATTCATTTGTTTAACTTGTTTTAATCTTTATCATTATTGATGGCTTTTAAGAAAACCATGTCTTGCTAAATACCTTATTAGGGTGAAGGATGAACTTGTGGGTTTGATTTGCTTGTCATTTGTTTGAGTTTCTCTTCAATGGTTTATTTTTTATTCAATTTCTCATATTTTATTCCATGTATACTATATTGTTAGTTTAATAGAAAATTCTCATTGAACCTTAATACCAAATGATTTATATGAATATTCTTAGACTAGTCATGCCTTGTATGGATAGTTCTTAGAGTTTATGTTAGAGCATAGCTCGGTTGAACTCACCAAGCGTTGGTATGTCAAGTTTGGTTGTCATATTTTAGTATCAAAACTCATCTAGAGTAGCTTGATTAAATACTAGAGTAAACTTCGTTTAGGATAGACTAGAAAGTCTAGGAATGTTGAGACATACAAGTATTATTTCGAAGACCTGAAGAATGTGAAGAAGCAACGAACTACAACGACGACATCATCTATCCACTTGAGGTTAGTAATATTGACTTGAACTATTTCATTCCTAACGTATATTTCAAGTCGTGCTATATTGAAAACATAATTGCAAAGTTGTATATATTGTACATATTGTGTATAATACTCTAGTGATGTGATATGATCATACTAGTGTGATCATAGTATTAAGGAATTAGACTACGAAGTATGAACTTCGTAGATATGACATCGACATAATCTTATATATAGTGTTATGATTATGTGTATGGGTTATGGTGAATATTTCATCCTAGGAAACAATGTTTTACATTTTTTAAATGAAGTACATTCATGAACTTGTTTCGTGAATCGAAAGGGAAATCAATAGGCTTATTGGTCTGGCTATTCACTGCAAATCTTTGATGACAAAAATGTGTGAGTTAGTAGAACCGATCTTATAATTAGCTCAGGTTATGTATCTTGGTATAACTTATCACAATGCCTTGACTTATGATTTGGTATGACCGGTCTTGGTATTTGGTATAACCGATCCTAAGTAATCACCATGTGATGGTATAACCGATCCTTGTAATTGGTGTGACCAATCATAAGTGTTGCGTGACCGATCCTTGTAACTAGTGTAACCAGTCCTGGTAACTGGTGTGACTGATCACAAGTAGATACCATGTGTAGATGGAATCGATCCTCGTAACTGGTGTGAACGATCACAAGTAGTTCCATATTTAGGTATAATCGATCCTAGTGATTGGTAGAACCAATTGAACCCATTTATGTGATTTAGAAGGACCGACCACAACTAACCATTGTGATTTGGTATAACCAATCACATAGTAGTCTTGGAATACGGGCAAACCAATCCTAAACTTGTTTGGAAGTGTGGTATAACCGATTCCAAGAAAGCGAATCCATGTAAAAATGAAATAAGGATTTACAATGAAAAGATGTCAACATACTATGAACATGAACAATAACTCTTATCATTTATTTTTCAAAGATATTCCTTGGTACTCAAGGTGATCTTGTGCCGAAATAAATAAAGAATCTTTTAATTAAGGTTTTTGGTTTTATATGCTTTAATTACCAGCAATTAATGCATAGCTCCGGAGAATAAAAATTAGTAATGTGCATTTACTAATTGGAGATTTTCTGTTGAGAGATTTCAGAAATATTGGACAAGCATTTATTGGAATTAGGAAAACCGAATTTCGCATTCATTGCATATCTTGAGAATATTTTCGGTTTTGGAAATTCCTTAGTGTCCAGACATCCTTGGTCTATAAATACCTAAGTTTGTGTTTCTAGCAAACCATTCTGAAAGCCAGGCAAACTTCAATTCTTGTTGTTTCTAGTGGAGACATTGATAGGTGTTGTAAACACCTTAATATTTATCTATTGTTTATGCTTTCTTTGTTACTTTTCTTGTAAATTATGTATCTTATGTTTACTTTTGAGTTTATTAGGCCCCTTCCTATGGGTGTGGCAAACATGATTGTTTGCCATTTAAGTACCCACTATGGAGGGGGAAAACTGGCAAACTGGCCTGGCTAAGTGGAAAATTTTGCACTTAGCCAGGACAAGGTTCCACCGAGCGGTCGAGTCTCAACCGCTAGGTCTTAACTCCATCGCTACCGGCTTTTGCAAGACCGGTCGGTCTAGTTTACAACTCTGATTAGAATCTGATCCAACGGTCATAAATATTTCCCCTATAAATACCACATTCCTCTACCATTTTAACTCACACCTTCTTCCTATTTTCTTAGATTTTCCAATGGCTCAAAACATGTCTATGGCTCGATTCATAGAAGAGGAACATGCGGCCGAAAATCAAAGAGTTGAACTTCGAGCTAGTGTGGAAAATGAATTAAGATGAGCAAATAGTTGGAGAGTTGCACAACGACTCAATTTTAGCATGTTCGAAGATGAATGCATCTGCAGGAATTATGTTTTCTACACTAATCATCCAATCGTTGATTGCGCATTACGGCTAATTCCATTTTGGGAACGCGTTTATATGAAATTTGAAGAAGAAACAATAAACCTCTACAATCAGAATTTGTTGGGGTTGGGTGCTCGGTTCTCCATAATTTCCAAGAATGTTAACAAGTATATTGGTATGATCAGGGAATAGGCTCGAAACATGAGAAGTGGTGAAACCCTTCTGGAGATTGATCAAAGATGTCGTGAAAAGTGGCTCCTTGACAACGGAGAGAAGTTCCGATATGCAAGTTGTTATGAAATCTTAAAAGTGTTGCCCCAATTTAATCTAGCTTATCAATTCTAAGTTCTTAATTTTAACTTATGTAGAAAACTTTAAACGAAGATTATTATTTATCAGACAAAAGTGCAATTACATTAACGATTTAAACAAACCACGAAATAACAACTAAAAAAACAACTAAAAAAACTCTCAAACTAATGATTACCACCAAATACATCATCCCCTAAGCCTGTTGGATCTTGTGAAAACTCATTATTTGGACTCTGAGATGGTAGTTGTGTAGCATCAGCTGAGTCATAACCTTGAAATGGTACCAGAGCCATTGGAGGAGGTGCTTGAAATCGGTGAAATGCTGAACTTGTTGGGGTATAAATTACAGATTGCCTAAATGCATCCAAATTGACGTGTCCACCATCAGGAGTAAGTACTAGACCTTGGGGAATGAAACCAAGAGGAGACTGGAAATCCATCCCCAAGTTCGCTGCTATTGATTGTATCTGAGTTTCCTCCACCATACTCTTTTCCATCATAGCTGGAGTGCGTTGCCGACTTCTACGACCTCCACGACCCCCACTTCCACGACTCCCACTTCCACGATTTCCACTTCCACCAGGCATTTGAGAACTTGATGTTACCAGAGTCTCGGGAAATTCATAATTCAAACTCTCTCTCAAAGCTTGCATCTGGCTCAAGTGAAAATTCTGGAATTGATTGATAAAAAGATCATAATTGTTACACCGATCGTGAAACTCTTCTGGTGATGCCATCACACCATAGTATGGATAGCTTTGCTGCAAACCTTCACTAGTAAGTGGAACTGTAACAACATCTCCAGTTTATGATAAAGTCCTGACTTCCCAAGGTATTAGAGGCATACTTGACGACCCCATTTGCGTACTAGGGTACGTAAATGGTTCGCCCATCGATGGTGGGGGTTGGGATGGAAGATCTGCAAGTGGCAAATTTCCTAGTGCTAGAAAATCAACACTACCTAAGTTTTGTGATTGAGTAGGAATATTCAGCTTACATACCTTCTGAAACCAACTGAAATAATCATACTCATTTTCTGGTTGTTGGATCAAATCATCAGCTTCTTCACAAGGTTGTCCATTTTTTATCAACTTTATCCAATCATCATGTGAAATTAGTGAAGTTGGAAGCGGGTTGATAGCTTTTACCTTTCTTCCTTGTAGCTGAAACATATGTCTTTCTCTGTAGTACTAAATACCCTGACCAATAACTGGATTGTAAAACACAAGTCGCTTAAGGCTCATATGTAGCATGTTTTGTGCCGTTGGTTCGTGGAACTCATTAATTACTGAATACGGCATTGACGTAATGTTGAGACTAGTCTGCACAGTTGTTGCATCCTTTGCATAGCAGCGACCTTTTGACCATCATTAATCTGACCAACCCAATTCTCAGCTTTCTACTTGTACACGACTGGAAAAATTAATCGTTTATCGTGAAGATCAGGTTCGGCGACAGTAAAGTAAGTATACCACCAATACTGAAAAATAACATTGACGAAAATTGATGTGTTAGTACATTTACCACTAGTTTGACAACTCGGTAATAAATCTAATAAATAGTTCTTACCTCCATTACGACCCAAAATCCATTTAAGCTATTTGTCTTCTTGCTTGAGCAATCACTGAGACACATGTATAGCTCAGTTAAAATTGCAGAACACCAATCATAATTTGGTGCTTTAGTCAAATCTTCTAAAGATTCCAGAAAACCAAATAATGACACTGAGCTACCATTGGGGGAAAAAACTTGACCTAACATCCATAATACAAAAATACGTTCAAGCTCGGGATAATCTTCAGCTCTGTTTATCCCCTTTCCATGGTAACGGGTCAAAAAAGCCTTCAACCCAGACACTCTTAATCCAAATGAGTGTATATGTCTTGAATCTGGTTTTCCTTCAGTATCATTTGCGTACAAGGGGAGTAATTCTTTCCATCTTCCTTGTGATATCCACCTTAATTGGTTAAATTGTATTGTGTCACCCTCACTTTTTATTCCAGTCAACATATACAAATCTAACGGTGTGAATCCTAAAAACAACATGGTCATAAAATTAAAGTTTGTATGTGGTACTAAAATTTGTATCAAACTAAAAAATTGAATCTCTAAAAATTAATATGAGTATTTATGAACTAAAAATTAAACTATTGAATGGAAGAAATGGAACTTACCACACTCGAAATCCTTGAAAAAAAACGTATTTGAAGTGTTCCACCAATTTTCACAAAGAACTCGCACAATTTGAGTCTGGTGGTTTTTTCCTTTCATGAAATATAAACGCTTCCAAGGATATCTTCTCAAGGATTCTTGAACAGGTTGGGGAGTAACTCAAAAAAATCGGTTAGCTCAGACCACCCACCTCTTACTTTGGGTAAAAGAACTTGCTCGGGGTGGTTAGATAAATGCGTAGACGTTACACCAGCTCCAACCAGTTTCCTGACATTAGCGAACTCTTGCTCTTTATTCTGAACCCATACAACATCACTATCTGCAACAGCTTTTCATGTTTCTTTTCCTTTGTCTATTTGTTTTGGTACTACTCATTTTTAAGAAATCGCTCTGGTCTGCTCTCTAGGGAGAAAGAAGAAAAAAGTATTTGTGAATGAAAAACTGAATGGAAGGGTGGTATTTATAGCCGGTGGAGCACCGACCATGAACGGTGGAGACTAAACCGCTAACGGTGTAAACAACACTGAGCAGTCGAGACGGTGTAGTCTCGACCGCTCGGTGGAGACTCAATCGCTTAACCTATTTCCCATATTGCCTCGGCCAGTTTGTCTGGCCAGCTGGCATGGCAAACGGAGGGTTTAGCCAGTTGCCATAGGAACCAGCCTTAGGTACTTTGGAGTCATTTGGAGCAAAAGAAAGAGAAAACATCCATTTGGAGCAAAAATGGCAAGAAGACCAATTCACAGCCGAGTGATACTTGGAGCCAGCTAAGGTTATGCAACAGAGAAGGTGAAGAATGATCTGTCAGTTCCGCGCAACTGACGGTTGAGCAAGAAAACAGAATAGGCAGTCAGTTCACTGAAACTGACAGGCCAAATGGTCACAGGGTGGCCCATATCAAATCAGTGGGTGCCTGCGTCTATTTTCATTCCTACACAAACCTAAAAATCAGAGAGACAATCATTTTTCTCTTATCATTGTTCTGCTTGAAACGAGAAGCCATGGCGGCTCCATTAGAGAGAAGAAGAGAGGAATTGAGAAGGTCAGAGAGCGAATTCAAGAACCTCAGAAGGTGGAGGAATGATTTCTGCCAATGATTCATGGCGAGAAAGAGATGAAAAATTGAAGATTAAATGGGAGTTTTCTGCTTGTGGTTGAGACGACTGAAAAGTTAGGGTTCATAAGAAATTGAATGAACCAGATGGAGGCTGAGCTTGATTTCGACAATAAGAAGATGGGTTTTTGCAGCTGTGAAGATTCAGATCGGGAATTAAAAGAAGAGCAGTGGTGATTGAAGTGATGCTGGCTTGTTATGATATGAATTTGCAGAATGGAGGCTTTGTTGCTGTCGACCTCAGAAATGGAGGAAGTTGTGCTATTAGTGGTTGCTGTAAAGGCAATGGAACATGGGTTTGGTTCAGATCGATGGAAGGAGGACGGTATTGAAGCTGACCTGATGTACAGAAACTGCTGGTGTTGCTTGCAGTTTGAATACAAGACTGAGCCAGGGAATTGGTAGTGAAGCTGATGAGACTGGTAATGGAGATGAGGCGAACTTGCTGTTGTGTGAAACTACAGGTGGTAATTGCAGTAGAAAAGGAGTTGTGGCTGGTACTGGTGAATTGTTGTTGCTTTGAATGGACAGAGAAGGAAATGATTCAGGTGGTGTTGTTTGGTTGCAATGAGTTTCAGGAAATGATGCTGGTGGTGTTGGCTTTAGTGCAGGGAGTGATTGCAGGTGAACATGAGATGCAGTTGCAAGCTGGTGATGTTAGTGCTTGTTGTGAGCAATTACAAGAAGATTAGCGCTGAAGTTGAGAGAATGGAGGCAGGGAATGAGCTGTTACTGCTTCATGGGTTAATCAGTGGAAACTGTTGGTATGATGGAGCTATGGGTGACTGAATTGGTGGTGTTAACTGGTTCATTGCAGTGGTTGATGCTGTGGTCTGTGGTGAAGTAGAATGGCAGATGAGCTGTTGGTCTGGAATTGGAGTCCTGATGCTGGGTTTTATGTGTATTAAGAAGATGGTACCATGTGATATGTACTGAAGTGGCAGGTGCAGTGTATGTGCTGGTGCTCAAATGGTTTGTGTTGAGTTGCTCCAAGTTTGAGTTTAAGATGCAGGGTTAGGTGAATGGTCTGAGTTGATTGCAGTCAAGTTGAGCTGAAATAGGACCAAGAATGGAAGCTCTGGTGATGCTAACAACAGGAAGCAGCTGAGACTGGTGGAGATTTGGTATGAGGCCATGGGACTGCATCTGTAATATGGGGGATGATGCTAAGTCAGTGTGTGTGGTTGTTTGGCTGTAAAATGGCATTGCAGGTGAGATGGAGGTTTGAATCTGAGCTCGAGTCAAGGAAGAGATATTAAGGCTGTTGCAGATGATTGTCATGGTTTGGTGTACAGAGTTGTCGAGGCAGTAGCGTAATTGTGCTGTGGTGCTGTTGGCCTAACTATGTAGATGAATTGCAGCTGGTGAGTTAGTGATGAGCATTTGAAGCCTTGATGGGAACAGACAATGCAAGGGACTGAAATTGGTGATCTTGGTGTTGAGATAAGTTGCATCTAGAAACTCAAAACAAGAGCAGATGTTGGTGTGGAGATAAAATGCTGAATTTGTGTTAGATGAATGATTAGGAAATTTTGCAGGGAAAGACCACAGTGAAAATGGCTGGGATCGGCCGGAAATGGAGCAGTAACAGACATAACTCGGCTGTTATTCTGTTTCAGCGAGCTGACTCAGCTGATCCAGTAGCTGACTCGGGTGGACTTGGGCTGGGCTCTAGTGTTCACATGCTAGCCCATGAAGGTGTTGGACGTGCAGATTATACCTACACGAGTTTGGCAAGTTAGAGGAATAAAAAGGGAGAAACCCACAGTTATTCGATCGGATCTTTGCTTCTACTTTTGTTCTAGGGTTTAGAAACATGAAACTTCTTTTCATTCTTGTGATGAACTCCATGAACATGAGCTAGAGTTTTTTATTGGTTATGGAATAATTGAATTTCACATAATATGCTTTTTGATATGATAAATTAGTTTTGTTTCCATATTATCGATTATGATTTACTATTTATATTGTTACATGATTTGAATGCTTGTTTGATCGAGTCGCGAATCGGTTGAGTTTGTTTTCATATTTATTGCTAGATTAAGATTTGTTATACGCAAAAGTGATAAACTCCCGATTACAAGTAGCATAAATATGGTTATAGCTTGCAGTGATGCATCCTTGTAATCATATGTGAACCATAACCATTGTTAAATCGGATTAGTGCTTTTACACATTCGATTGCTTTGATTGGCCTGATTTCATAGAATTTAATGCATCTAGGGAATTAAACTTGATTAGTGCTTGTACACGTTAGGTTGTTCTCTAAGATAGAATTCATATTCGCATATTTTAATGTGTTTGTTGATGACAAGAGGAGATTTGCGGGATAAACTTGCGATCAAGGTATCCTAGGGCGTTTGATAAAAGTTGAGATTAAAATATCAATTCTAGTTATTGTGTAGAAAACATGTTTGTGAATGAAGATGAAATCCGTGACCAATACTTTCTCATCCTTGATTTGATTTGTTTACCTTTATTGTTTGCTTTTATTTAGTTTATTATATAAATATCAGAAAACCCCCCATTGTTGTTTATAGGAAACCGAAACATATTGACAACCTCAGTCCTCCATGTGGGAACGACCTTTCTTGCCCTTGCTTCATTATATATTTTGAGTAGTACGAAGGTGTAATTTATATTTGACACATACGATAGCGATCAGTCGTCTAATCGGAGAGGAAATTATCCTAATTAGGTGAAATCTCCTAATGACCGCTCGTTTAAAGACTTTTGTGGGATCAAGAAGCTCTACGAGTACTGTTGGTGGGAAACTAGATAATTGCAGTGTTATTAGTTTTCGATTTGATTTGATTGACTAATGGTTGTTAAAATTTTGATTGCACCTAGTTTGTTTATGCTTAAGAATCTTCTCTTCTGATATAAGATTCACTCAAACTAGATCAGAGTATCGACATGATCTTTAGACTTATTGTTAGATCTAAAGACATCTTATGATAATCCAATGTTAACAGACTCTGTTTTGTGCGTGATTGATCACAAGAGATTCAAGTGGTGTTGTGCAGGTATTTGAAGATAAAAGAAGATTTGAAGACGAAGAACATTTCTTATTAGTTTTCATATCTTGTGGAAACCTTGATCGGCTGGGATCCAACTAGAATCGATTTATCTTTGATAGATATGATTGATTAGTTGTGTGAGATCGGCATTGTCTATATTTCTCTTTGAGATTTATATTGATTGAGTGCGAATGTATATTTGAATATTTCGGTAGTTAAAGTTAAATTGATCTAACCATACAAAGGATTTATTAGATTAAACAGAAGAGCCATTGTCAACGACTCATATATATCTTGTAGCAAGATTGATTAGAGTGGTTACCAAACAGATTATTCCTTTACTGTTTGGAATACGATCCAAAGGACTTGCCATTCACATGCGTGACTATAGAAGTCGAAGGCGTAGGGATACTAAGGGAACTAAGTAGCTAGGTAGTCCGCTTGGTATCAACAATACGAAGTTAGTATTAGATTTTGTATAGCGGATTAATTCTGAGAGTACTCAAAACTGGACTAGGTATCGGGGTTTTTCTGCATTTGCGGTTTCCTCGTTAACAAAATCTTGCCGAGTCATTTACTTTTCTATCCCGCAATTACAATTATTTTTATTATAATTAAAAGTAAATTACATAAAGTACGTTAACTCCGTTATACTTGATAGTGATCCTATAATTTTTGGTTATTACCGAACCTATTATCAAGTAACACACTTTGTTGTTGTATTGTCTCGATCTTGTATACATAGTCAATCACACAAGTTATCTTTTTGTTGTATTGTCTCGATCTCGTATCCATAGACGATCACAAAAAGTGTGAGCCGAATCGTAGTATAGTCTCGACTTTGTGCATAGACGATAACATTCGGTAGAGGACTTATAGGTTGAAATAAAAAGATTGTGGTGTATTTTGGCACCCTCGTCTTTTCAGTTTCTACCTTAGGTTGAACAAACATAACTTTTTGATAATTCTTGTCGATAAGTCTTTAACGTCACATCTTCCATTTACTAGCTAGAGTTGCTATTATACATGAGTTAGTTGAACCTTGTGATAGAAAGTAAGCGAATCCTTATCCTACGATAGATTCCGCAGCCCTAGCACGTTTACATCCTTAATAACACAACCTTTTGAATTACTTTGCGATTCACTTATTAGTTTACATCCTTCATATATATCTCAGAAATTTATCATCTGAAACATCTTTGATTCGAAAGTTGCTAATATTGATTGGAGATGAAGTTTGACACTACTCGTGGAGATTATCCATATTTACCACTATTCTCATATAGTGCATCGTATACTTGCGTTTAATTAAATTCGGTTTACCGATCAATCATAATCTCTTTCAGGAAAGATAGATAATAATCGTAAAGTTCTCTTCGTCTCAGACTTTGCGATTCCTCAAGATAGATATCTAAGACTGATCTTAGTTGGTCTTTAGAAGATTGTTCTTGAAAGGTGGTTAAGAATCTAGGCTAATATTCAGGAGTCGTAAGCTGGATTTGTGAGGTTTGCTAGCTTTGTCTATTGCAAGCAGATTTCCGTATCTTGATCTTTAATCTAAACGGAAATCAAATAGGCTTATCTATTAGATGCAGATTGGTATCAAAGGTCTTCACTGCGGCTGAAGAAACTCTTAGGCTGTAAAGGACGTCAGTTAACGGAATCAAGTGCGTAGAACCTTGCGAGGTTCAAGAGACGTATGGAGCGCGAATGTAACTGAATTGCTTGGAGGGTGGATTCGGTCTCAACTACATTCCACTTTGAAGTCTGATACTACAATATGATGTTCAATCTGGACGAGGTCCCGGGATTTTTCTGTTATTCTGGTTTCCTCGTTAACAAAATTTTTGGTGTCTTGTGTTTTTCATTTTCCGTATTTTATTGTTTATCTTTATAATTTGATTTACACAGGTTTGTATGCATTCGATCTAAGTAGATATATGTCCTCTTAATTGTAATCGATTACGAGACTTGTTTCTTGTAGAATTTGTATCTTGAAAAATAGATAACAAGATTAATCACTTGGCAGAATTCCTATTATATTATTTGGATACGACTAGATTGATCATGGATATTGATTTTTGAGATCGTACAAGTACTCTGCTTAACAAGCAGGTTCACGGACTCTGAGTCTATATACATACTGATTGAGTAGATGTTGAGATATTTTATACCATAAAATAATTAGAATTGAAAATAAAATCTCTAAATATTTGTTGTCACAACAGAGTGATCTATACACTTATTTTCTAAGTTCAAATTTAATATTTTTTAATATTAATAAATTTTAATACTTGACTAAATTGATAAAATTTGGCAGTCCTAAAATTATTAAGTTTTACTATAATTGAGTTGATTTAGGTATTTAGTCGGGTGCGGGCGGTAAATTAGGACACGGACCCGTAAGTTCTATCGGGCCCGGTTCCAGGTCCTTGGGCTATAGGCGGCTATTCTCGTAATTTCATTTTCATTTTCATTTTCGGACTCCTTATTATAGTCTAGTCTGTATGGATCAGGAACTGCCCTAAATTAGTTCTACATACCTAATTTATCTCGATTTCTTTTTCTCTTGCTTTCGTATCAGAGGTTGTTTCTCTAATTGAGTCTTTATAAACCCAATTCGCGAGTTCCCATCTCCTGTTCTACACAAGCAGAAAGACTAGTTTTTTCTGTAAGTTATTAAGTTATTTCCGAATCAGAGTTTGTTTCTCTAATCTGAGTCTTTATTTATAAACCCTAATTCGCGAGTTTCACCTCTTGTTCTACACAAGCATAAAGATTAGTTTTTTCTGTAAGTTATTAAGTTATAATGAATTTGAGAAAGAGGAAAATTTGAAGCATCGATGAAGAGCAGAAGAACAACAAGGAAAGAGTAAT
>NC_039361.1:55195573-55214983 GCF_003573695.1 Papaver somniferum
AAAAAAAAAAAGCAAAGTTGAAGATGAGAAGAAGAAGGAAAGGTTAGTTGTACAGAAAAGAAAGAAAATTGATGAAGATCAGAAGAAGAAGGAAATTTTAATTGCAAAAAAAAGACAAAAACTTGAGGAAGAGCATAACAAGTATGAAATGTTAATTGCAAAAAAAAAGGAAAAAAATTGAGGAAGAGCATCACAAGTATGAGATGTTAATTGCAAAAATAAGAAGCAAAATTGAGGAAGAGCATAACAAGTATGAAATCGTAATTGCAAGAAAAAGAAAAATATTTGAGGAAAAGCAGAAGAAAAATGAATTGGTATCGTCTAATAGAAGAAATCAAATTGAGAAGAAGAATGAAATGGTAATTGCAGCAAATATCGATGATCATCCTCCAGGTAGTAATCTTGCAGAGGATCTTATTATTCACAGTATTTTGACGAGATTACCAGCTAGGGATCTGGCCACATACAGTAGAGTAAGTCATGGTACAATTCAATTTGTAATGATAAACCATTTGCTTCCTCTCACTTTGTTCAAAATAAAAACAAGTTAAGTCTAGTATTTCATCTTCTTAACGTATGGAAAGACAATTACGGTGGAAGCAGTTACTTTTTCAGAATAATAGAAAAGGAAGATAAATGTCTTAAAATAAAATGTCTGCAAGCTGTAGGTTGCCCAAATACAAGAGAACTAGTAGGCTACTGTAATGGCGTAGCTTGTCTTAAATCTATGAGCGATGAAGGTAGAATAATTGTTATCAACCCGACTAGGGATGAATTACTTTCCCTGTCGGCTTTAGATCCTCCCGGAGGGGGGTATATTTGCTTGTGTCATGGTTTCGGGTTTGATTCATCGTCAGGAGAATATAAGACTGTTATTGTCTTTACTTCCACTACAAATGAGGAGTTTGTTTGCATGGTTTTTACATTGGGAACTTATTCATGGAGAAAGATAACTACTACTGCTGCTGAAATGTCAGCAACAATTGGTGGTTCTTCTCTTTTTCCTGCTACTCGGATGGTAACAAGAGTTTTGAGGGATTTCTGTAGATCAGCCATCCTTTGCGGCGGTGATCTTTATTGGAGGGTAACTAATCAAGTAGTTGAAGAAAATTCTGTACTCAATGATAATCATAATGGATCTAGTAACAATAACAATAAGATTGAAATGCTTCTTTCGTTCAACCTCCATAATGAGAAGATTCAATTCGTCCGACTCCCAGATGAATGTACAACGTATGAGGATCAATATTTAGTAGTTGATAATCTTCTGGAGTTTAGAGGATATCCTTGTGTTGCTCGTTCTGAGAAGATAACAATGAACGACAGTGAGCGTCACCTTCATCACTGTTATGACCAGAGTAATTTTTGTTCTTGTTGCTGTAAGGTTCATCTGCATATATTAAAGGACAAGGTCAAACAAGTATGGGTGAAGGAGGAGACTTTCGATGTTCAAATTAAGGAAGAAGGTTCACAAACAACTCCCTTTTGTTCTTACAATATCACTACTGCAGCCATCCCTCCTGCGCGCATGTTGTGTTTATCCGATCAGGTTTTATTGTATTGGTTTCATGGGAACTGTCTTATAATCTACGATTTGCAAATGAAACATCTCAAGGTGGTAACAAACTCAGTCTCCTATCCTGGCATATTTAAAGCTAAGATGAGTGACTTAGACCGCAGTATCATCATTGATAATGATGATAGTAATTATTGCGTGGACATGGATTATCAGCTGCATGCTCAAGTGGAGAACATCCTTTCTCTGAAAACCTTCATTCCTGGAGGAGACATTACTCAATTTGATTGCTCTGATGGTTTTCTACAGGCGAGAAAAAATAAGTGTCCTGCTGGATGGGTGAAAAATGAATTGAAAAAATATCATACTTTCTCTTGATTAGTTGGTCAGTTTATTGTTCAAAAAAATTAAGTTTTATTGGAGAATTAATTTATTCTTGTAGCATGAATAGACACAATTCCTGATAGGCTCAAACAGGTTTTGAATCTATTTGCGTCGATTTGTCCAATCACAGTGTTCTGTTTTCTGGGGTCTCATACTGAGTTCCTGTCTTCCCAACATGACGGTGATAAATGTTTGGGCTTTTTGGATGCTTGATTTATATGAACTGTATTCATTTGCACACTTATTAGTATTTTTGGAAACCGGAAATATCTGAGTCATTTGAACTGGAGGAATCACATTTCATTTAGGTTGTTCGTTATCTTAGCAAGTTGGTGCTGCTGTCATACGGTTGAGATGCATGACTCTGCTGAGTTACTTTTTGCATTTCAATGTTACGCTTTTCATGTACAGATCAGAATGTAATTTTATGTTGTCAATCTATCTCAGAAATCCAGGTATTGGATAGTGCTTCGAATTGTGGTTCAAAGACGGAGTGTGTTGCATGTAAGATTATTATTGTTTGGTTCAGTTTATCCATATCTGCTTGTAGTTATATTTTGGAAAAATCTGTTACCTGATGCTGGTCTCAAACTTCTCGGAACCTTTTAATCATGTGGTTGTGGTCCACCTTAGCCAGTAAGTAGGATTCACGCGAATCACACCCCATTACAGGTGATGGTCAGCAGTATCAATTTCTTCACGGCAGCATTGGTGTCTGTTTCAACCCTCACTACTTCAAATTTGTAATGTGATTGGGGTTGGTGCCAGGTATGCTTATCCTTGGTGTTGGTCAGACTGCATTAGTCTTTACAACCTTGTAATAATGTGGTAAGCAGGTAAGATTCATACCCACTACACAACAGTATTAATTCCTTCATGGCGGCAGTAATGTCTGTTTCAACCTCTCACCACTTCAAAGTTGGAGGTGATTGAGCTTGGAGCCCCCTGCGTGCCTATCAGGTATGCTTATGGCATTGGTCTGTCTGCTTTACTCGTATCCAGAAAGGCACAAACTATACTCTCATGTACTGGTTTTCTCTTGCTCAAGTTCGGCATGGCTGAGTTGTGGTGTTTCAATTCCGGTAACTTGAAGTAGACGTGTTTAGCATTCTATAATAAATCACATAGAAATATGTACTCGTATTGCTTTTTTACTTAATTCATTGAGAACGAGTTTTAGTGCGCATAAAAGAAAATAGCATGTTCGCTTATGCGGTGTGACTTGCTTTTATCCTGGTTTTATTCTACAACTCAATGTCGGATTACAAGAAAAGTATGCTCTAGTTGTAATAGTATGGTTGCTGTGTGTTTATATTCATCACAGTTCTAATATAGCAAGAGAGGAGCCGGATCTAGTCCTTCTTGTGTGCTTAGCTAGATTGTCGTCGGACCTTTTCTTGCTACGAGTTTACAAAGGTCCGAGTATTTTTATTTTATTTAAATTTGCCTAGTTTTTTTTTGTTGAGATGAAGCTCTCATGACATATACAGATGGCAGCCTAGAGCTAAAATACTACAATGCTGAATGCTCCCTCTTAGCTGGTGTAATTTTGTAAAATTTGATAATATTCATTTCTGATG
The DNA here is from genome assembly GCF_003573695.1 of Papaver somniferum. Taxonomy (NCBI): domain Eukaryota; kingdom Viridiplantae; phylum Streptophyta; class Magnoliopsida; order Ranunculales; family Papaveraceae; genus Papaver; species Papaver somniferum. Next base: position 55,199,054 of record NC_039361.1, read on the forward strand.
GTAGTTTGTGTGAAGGTTAATAGTCTCACAATACTTATGTCCTTAGACTCAACACCCAATATATAATACGGAATGGCCATTCTATCAGTTGTCAATTGGTTTTGAGTTAGATACTCACATACCGTTAACCGTTTGGATTTTGGATTTAGTTTTTCTTAAAGTAAAAAGAACTAATCTGGGCGGAAGTTAACTTACTCAGCGAAATGACATGGTCTGTGGGTTGTTTTGGCTGTATCATATTCTTTATGGCATGACTTGTGTTTGTCTACTGTCTAGATAACTTATAAAGTTTTCTGCTACAATAACTTATAAAGTTTTCTGCTACAGTTCATGAATCTGGATCACTACAGGTGAACCTTTTTTTTGTATGATACTGTGAACTTATAATAGAACTGCAACATTTGAGTCACTGTTCATTTCATACTTCGTCGTTTTTGTTTTGCTGTTTCACCACAACTGAACCACCTCCAGTGATTCCAGCCTACTAGCCCGGATTCAATAAGAGAAAAAGACTGATTTTTCATGCATCGGATGAGTTTGGGATACCTTTGTCCAAGTAGAGAGCCAAAAGAAAGTTGCGCACCTGCCAGTTAAATGCATCATCCATACTCATCGCACGGTACTTTAAAGGCCTTTAAGTCCAAACAGTATAAAGATGCCTTCGCTACCTTGTTAGTGTCCCTAAGACTTGGACACCGTCTTGCATTGTTCTAGTTTTCGTCATTAAAGACTTACACTGAAAACTAGATACTATTGATAGACATTGAAATATTTGTTTAGTCCCTGTAGCAGGCAACCTCTTTTTGTTTTACAATTTCCCCTATGTGATCTCTTCGCATTGATTGTACAGACAAGGCGATCTATGTTGTTGTTCGGGTATAAATTGGGGTTAGGGTTTTCATTCATTTGTTTCTTAAATGCTTTACAATTGGAGTAACTATTAAATAGTATGGCACCGACTATTACAGCAGGATCTGCCTATCTCTCCGCTCTTACCCAAGAAATTGAGAGAAAACTCCACAGGATGAGATTTCTTTGTCTTCAGTTTTGATATATTGCATACTAAATTGTGATATCAGGTTAGTTTCTTTTTTTAACAGGGCAACAGATTTGCAGATATAGCTCTACAAGTTGATATTCGTGCATCAGGTGAGCCCTGATTTATGTGGATTCAAATTTGACCACCATTTTCTGTGTTAGCCATTCTAGAACTTAGTTATGTTGTAGGTATAATCCTTGTAGACCTGTTTTGATAAGTTCTGTCGTGTATAACAGTAGTCAGTTACCTTGGAATGATTACTATAATATTAGGAATGGTCTTATTTTAACACTGGAACTGCAAACAAACATAATGGTCTTGCATCTCACACATTGGGTACAGGGATAATATCCAATTGAAAACACTCTTCTCTAGCTGAAAAAGAAAAAACAAACCTTACTAGTTGAAGGTGTCAATGCTAGAGACCTCCACAGATAATGTCTATGACTTTGATGGTTCTTGTTTTCTTCGAGGGATTTATGGTTCTTGTTCTTGCTAATGTTGTTGTTGATTTTGATGTTCTTGTTGTTGTTGCCTTGGTTGTTCATTTTGATTTTGATGTTCTTGTTCTTGTTGCCTTGGTTGTTCTTGTTCTTGTTGCCTTGCTAATGTTGATGTTGTTGCTGTTTGTGTTTTGGAAGAAAAAGAGGGTTGTATTCATGTTGACAGGACATGGAGTTCTGCGACTATTGTGAATAAACAGCAACGAAGGAGGAGGGACTTCATAGCTGGATTCATTTCTTTTTGCCTCCGCGTTTAGCCTTTGCCTTCACTGGAAAAACAGAGCAATCCAACTTCCAAAATCTACTTTGGATGTCTAAGGACTTCTCTGATCGTTTCTAATCCCGAGATGGATGGTTCTAACTTGCGGACTCCAGCAGGATCACCACCAAGCAGCACCTGAAAAGGAAAATAATTAGACCAGTATGTATAAAATATCAGAGCAAGTAGTCTACCATAATTACTAAAACATGAAACGGTAAGGAAAAAATAAATAGAATACCTCTACTACTGCCTTTGCAGAAGCAGAAATGGACCTCAGATTATACCTGCCAAACAACAACATTAGACTCATTCCTATCAAACTCCACCTCCTTAAGATGACCAAATATAGCTAAATGCTCTTCATCCACAGATTCAGGTAGACACCATCCATTCTCATTCAAAAATCACTAACCTTTGCTATCAGCATCAAGCAAGTCCTCAATAATATCAGGGAATAAGTCCTCAATAATATCATTGCTAAATTAGTTAAAGTTATGATTATCTACTACTAATAAGAAAAGAAATTGACTCACCCTCCTTCAAGAATTACGAGCAACTTTCCACATATGGAAGCTAGCATGCTGGTCATCTCAGCATAATAGCGTGGAGTTACATCGCACAAGCCCAGCGGATCTCCCCTCGCAGCATCAAACCCCGCTGACACAATAGTCAACTCAGGGGAGAACTGCCTGGCTACAATTGATTCACATGGTCCAAACACTTAGCAAATCATGACCTCAACAATTAGTTAACACTAACATACCCCAAAAAGATGACAAGACAGATCCAAAGCTCAAGCAAGGTTACTACTTACCTATTGGAATCACAATATGTTTGAAAGCGCTTAAGTAGTCACAATCACCTACTCCAGCACGATTCCAGGGGATATTCACTGAATATCCCTTTGCCCCTTTGACGCCAACCTACAGAAGACCATCCAAAATATGTATTATGTTTTGTATCACGAAAATTCTGAAGACACCATATACCGAGTTTTATGAGATAATCGAGCTCATAGTTACCTTGTCAGCAGCTCCAGTAGGGGGGTAGAATTTACCTCTGTCAAATCTATGAATTGAAATGTATAAAACCTACAGAATGCATAACGAACTCCAATGATTGAAATGTTCAAAAGCAAAACCATGAGAATCAATAAGATCTGGTAATCATTGACCTACCGATCTGTCAGCATCGAAGATCTCTTGAGTGCCATTTCCATGATGGACATCCCAATCAAGAATAAGAATCTTTTTGGCACTCATTTCTTTTGCTGCAGATGCGGCAACCGCTGCATTATTATGCAGGCAGAATCCCGTGGACTTGGACACACCAGCGTGATGCCCAGGGGGCCTCACCTACGAGAAAATGCAGAAACATATGTAAATTCTAACAGAAATCATTTAATATATACTAGAATGAAGTTTTAATTATGAACTGCTAGTAATTGGACTCTAGCTTCAATTCCCCCAGCAATCAAAATTGTAACTCTATCAACAACCAATGTTGGATAAATAAAAATTGAACTGTTGACAAAAATATGAAACCAAAAACTTAATTGCAAAGTATCTTTCATATAGTGTTCATGAAAAGAAAAACTCATTTTTTGGGTGGAAAATTTGATGACTGGAGACTGCACTTGACATGTCCCCTAGAACCTTAAGACAAATCCTAATACTACATTAAAAGTAGGTTTTGGTCCTTGGTACCCCTATAGTCACCACATGACTTGTTCTCTTTAGCAGCAACTCCTCATTTGTAAGTTTTGTAAGTAAGTCAGACACACCATCTTTAAAGTCTATATAGGTCTCTTAGGTTATCAAAACGAAGTAATGGTACAAGTGGTGACTGGTGAGTACACACTGTAGTCAAAAGGAGTCAAACAAAACGGAAAAAACTGTACCCTTCCATAAATCTTTGTGCACTTCATTTTCTTGCTCCAATTTCATTATTTTTTCCTAACAAAAACTGTTTCTCAATCATAACAAAACCCCATTTTCTCAATGTTCAAGATTATAGTTCTGAAGTGTCTCATTATTTGGTTCTTACCAATGCGAAACCATTTTTGGCTTCACCCTTAAAGATAGTCGTAGCAAGGTCAGAACAAATTGCTGCTGCAAGCTTTGCAGCATCTGAAGAGTGCTGATTAGTATAAGTGTCCCCAGAAAGATACCTGTCAGTTAAAATGCAAACAATCGAAGTTAACATTGTAGTATAAGATATCATGTTTTAATAAGTGAAATAAGTGAATAATATAATGTGTACCAGATCCGCACGCTGCTGGTCTTCTCAACAGCGTGAATCTGACCCTTAGTATGTACCTGCAAAATTCAAATGAGATTGGGTGACTAAGTTAGTTAAGGATTGAAAACTAAAGAAGCCCTTATACGTTGACATTTCAGAAGACTGACAGATCTTCGGTTAATTCAACCATTATCAGGATCAAACTAAGCTGCTGATAGAAACACACCTTCTCCAGTTCGGCGCTGGAAATTTTTCGAGGCGATATCGAGGAACAATGTCCAGGAAAAATTCCTGCATAAACAACTCAGAAGATTCTTGCATTTGAAAGGCAAAAAAAAGGAGGGAATACATCTAAAGCAGGAACCATTAGAGAGTATGGAGAAGCCGAAGGAAGTTATAATATAACCACACACCATGTTTCAGGGAAAAGAACGTTACTAAACTGCACACGGTAGAGTTTCTTATGCAAATTATCCAGAAAAAGAAGGTCTTGGTTAAGTAATATCGAAGTTACTTCCAATAAACATAACACAAAATCTCGAGAAGCAACTTTTAAAAAGGGGGTAAAAAGACCATCGAAAGGGGTAACAACAGACTACTGAAGAAGAGGTAAAAAGAAAGTCAAAGTCGCACTTGGTGACAATATCTTCCTTAACTTCACCCTTCAACCAACATTAATGTCAATCACAAACGAAACACAGACCAAGTAATAAATGTAAGCATACAGTATGTGCATTAGTTAAGGTGGATTAATCCATCTTATTCATTCAGCCAGCTCCTTATATTTATTGTAAGATATGTGAAATATAACCTACCTGCCTCCTTTAGAGGGTGCAGGCGATTGCTTTAAGCCGATCGGGCCTCTCATGCGGAGCACACAACTCCTTATCTACCTGTTTCACATTAATGAATCAATGGTTTACTACTGACTTCCTGTTGTAAATACTACAAGCATGCAGGAAATGGGTCTACCTCTTCATGTAGGAGCATACGCTCATCAAATCCAACTATAGTGGATTCTTCTCCACTATGGTCTACAAAATATAACAAGTCAGTGTTAGTACACATCAATGTAAACCAGAATATAAGAATGACGTAGGCATGACCACTTATTTCTGAAAAAACCTTTTGTAGAGTAGAATTTGGTGCGCTCGACTTCTCGAGCAAGGGCCCCCAGCACATCAGAATTTGTCTTCCTTGCAAAACTGAGAGAAAGATATACAAATAAGTCAGATGTAAACAAAGATAGACAGATAATTTTTGTCTTCGTTACAAGCACCACCTAGATCACAAACAATGGATTTGACCCTCAAGAACAACCTAATATCCCTCATATTACACAGTAATATCAATAAAGGATTACCATGCATGAATCTCGGACGGAGGAAATTACAACCAAAAATAAAATACACGATATAAATAGTTGAATACCTAAACAACAAATCAAAAATAAATAAAAAAACATGCCAAAGATTCACAGGATAACACAATCAAGAGATACCAAAGAATAGCAATGTATCTACCAGTAAATAGAAGCCATACAAATTAGCTTGGACCATTTGAAAAATAGAAACAGGAAATATAAAAGTGAAAACAAACCACAAACCACCTATGAAGCATATTATTAGGGTAAAATTAAGCCATCAGAAGCAAATCTATGAAGCATATTATTAGGGTAAAATTAAGCAATCAAAAACAAACCTATGAAGCATATTATTAGGGTAAAATTAAGCAATCAGAGCCATCATATTTTCAAAGATTTGTAAATAAAGTACCTCACACTTGGAAGATTCAAACGACTGCACCAAAATGCAGTTTATGCAATACCACTTTCCGATAATTTCAAAATTTCCTCTATGTTTTTCCAACACACTAAACCAATTGGTATGTACTGTTGGCGGTGTTAGTGGTTGCTCTCTGGATCTAGGTCGAGATTAAGCTGTTCAGATGCGTCTTCTCCTATCAGATCTAGATCATGATTTAACTGTTCTGATGCCTCATCTGCTTTCAGATTTAGATCTTTTGTTCTTCTAGTTTGCACCATTATGGAAAGAAAGAAAGAAATTCGATTAAAATAAGGAAGAGAACTAGAATTTTTTTATCAGGCGAGAGGTACTAAACTACTTTGTTCTCTTCTTTTTGGGGTGGGGGTTTATAAATAGTTTGGCTGGGCTATTTTAAAGTACGGCGAGAGTTCTGTCTTTCTTCTTCTTTTCTATTTTTCCTTTTTTTTTTTTTTGGCAGAATGATAATCAAAAACAAGAGATAACATTCCAAGAAATGAAACAAGAGAAAACAATTTATTTCTTTCGATTTCAGATAGTTTTTTCATCCGATAATAATTTTAATCCTTCTATTTATCTATTTACAAAGATAGATAAAGATTATTATCAGACAACTGAACTAACCGGTCGTCCTTCTTCTTGATAAATCCACAGAGACTTGATGATGAGATTGAAAGCTTGCTTCATTGCTGTCTCAGGGAAAACTGAAAAAAGAAACTTCATCTCACTTCACTTTAAATAGTCAGAGAATCTCCGTTGACTAGGGTTTAATTTCCATATTTTTTAAGCAAAACTAGTCATAAAAACCCAAAACGACCAAACTTGTGGTACAAAAACCCCACTCAAATGTTAGGATCCATTAAAACTCCATCGTAAACAAAATTGATACAAAAATCCCAAATTTTTAAAAATTGATACAAAAACTCCAAATTTAAATGTTGGTTTCATCAAATTTTATTTTGGTTTCATCAAATTTTGTGATGATGAAACCAAAATAAAATTTGATGAAACCAACATTTAAATTTGGGATTTTTGTGTTTTTTTTTGTTTTGATGGGGTTTTTGTGTTATTTTTGTTTTGATGGGTTTTTTATGAAAGGATGGTGACACCTCTGGGGTTATAACTCGCGCACCGTTTTTTAACGCTTAATTAAGGTCATTAACTAGCTAGGGTCTAATTTTCCTCATTTTTTAATTAATTAAGGCTTAATTAAAGCCTTTTATTTCGCCAAAGATACTGAATTGATCCGCTGTGAGAAATTCTCATAGAAAGGTCTTATCTATTTAATTTAACTAGTTTCTCACCCGTGAGATGCACGGGTCTGAATATTTAATGCTCTTTTTATATAGAGAATCTTCTATATATATTATAAGAGACAGTGGTGTTCTTCCATATGGACGGCCCTTTACATTTCAGACACATAAAGGACGGTTCAGATTGAGTCATATGTTTTTGTTTTTCAATTTACATTTTTAGCATATAAAGAAGGGTTGAGATTGAGACACTGATTTAAGATTTTCAATCTACATTTTCAAGGGTCCAGATCGAGCAACATATTTCAATCTCCATTTCACCCTTCCAATGTCATTTATTTGAAGTTACTCTTCACATTCAATGTGAAACCGATTCTTTTATTGTAAATTAAACTCCCTCTTAATTCATGCTTCAAAAAAAAAAAGAACAAAGTCTTCAATCTTCGATTTAATCTTCAAAGTAACAACCTGCAACAACAAACTTGATTCCTTATTTATTTGTCGCACGGAACGGAGTCTGTTAACTAAGATGTTAACTCAAACTAGATCAAAGATCAACGTTTCTACGAATCTAAGTCTTTCTAGATCCGTAAGATATATTCATTGATTTTCCATTGTTAACAGACTCAGTTCTGTGCGACAAATCAATAAGGAATCAAGTTTGTTGTTGCAGGTTGTTACTTTGAAGATTAAATCGAAGATTGAAGGCTTTTGTTCTTGTGTTTTGATCTTGGTGTAACTTTTTGTGACTTGATTTTCTGAGATTAAAGAGGTTGTTTATTTTCAATAAACATAACCCTTTTTAAGATCAACAAGTAGATTGTGATTTTATCATAACCCTTGTAATCAAGACTGGTTATTTCGATAATCATTGTCTTGTTTGATCTTGTAACCGAGGAACTTCGGATCTGGTAACAGGTCTTAAAAATATAAGATCCTTAATTGTGCTTATATCATATTGTGATTATAAGGTGAGTTTTGTTACCAAACAATTTATCCTTTACTGTTTGGAATACGATCCAAAGGAATCTTGTCTGATTGAAGGATTGAACCATTAAGAAGATATATCAGATTTAAATCCTAAAGAGAACGCCTGTTCTGCTAGGATATCTAGTATCAAATATCTATTGAGAACTTCGGTTCTTCTAAATATTATCAAAACTAATATCTATTTAGAACTTCGGTTCTGCTAGATATAGTCAAAACAAGAATACTGTTGAAGCTGAGTAACTAGGATTTTAGTCTATTTAGTATTGTTTACACGAAGTTGCAGACTTACTTTTTGTAGCGTCTTAATTCAATTGAGTATTCAAAACTGGACTAGGTCCCGGGGGTTTTCTGCACTTGCGGTTTCCTCGTTAACAAAATTCTGGTGTGTGTGCTTTATTTTATTTCCGCATTATAATTGTTTTTATATTATAATTAAAGTAAATACACTTGTACATTAACTAGGCACTTGATATTTATCTTATAAGGTTTCGATTATCAAGTGAACACTTTGTTGTTGTATCGTCTCGATTTCATATCCATAGACGATCACACAAAGTGTATTGGATCTCTCCACTTGACTTTGATATTCTCACTTTGTTAGGCCAGTCCGGACTAACCCTATTTCAAGTGGACACCGTGTTGAAATATTCCCTGAGTGATTGTATCTCCAAGAGGTTTATACACGGTAGAGACTGAATAGGTTGTGATCAAAGAAAAAGATTGTGGTGTATTTGGGTACCCTCATCTTTTCAATTGGTATCAGAGCAGGCAAACACGAAAAGATCTAACAATATGTGTTTGGAGTGATCCAACCTATAAAGTTTTGAATCAAATGATAATTGATTCGGTTAACGTACCTCCAGGGTTTGATGGTTATGTCGTCTTTTCTTCAAGCTCATGACTTTAACACTTGGGTTTTAGTTATTGATGTGTATGTACACCCAAAAGTACTAGTCAACAACTCAACCACTGAGTTTAGATTAAAGGAATTGAAAGAATTCAATAATGAAGAAAAATTGCTTTCGAAGCAAAATTCTTATGGATTAAACGCCATTATACATGTTGTAACTCGAGACCTCCATCATCATGTAACCAAGTGTAAAACATCAAAGGAGGCTTGGGATACTCTTAATATCGTATTTGAAGGGAATGCCTCTGAAAAAGAAGCTAGGTTTCAAACCCTATCTTCTAGATGGGAAAATCTTCGTATGGATGAAGAAGATACTTTTGATGAGTTTGATCAAAATCTGTCTGAAATAGTGAATGTCTCTTATTCTTTAGAAAAAACTATTTCAGATAAAGATATTGTATGTAAAATTCTAAAGTCTTTACCACCAAGATATGAATCTAAAAAGCATGCCATCATGGAAGCTAATGATCTTTCCACACTATCTAGAAGCGCTCTAGTTAGTAAAATAAAGATCTTTGACCTTGAATACCAATTCAAGAATAAAGAGGGTATTACCCTTAAAGCTGTAACCAAGACTTGTTCTTCGGATACAAAAATTGAAAATTGTAGTGTTGATACGGCTGTACGACAACTTAGAAACGCATTAAGACAAAAGAAAAGGAGTTCTTCAGAAGATGCATCTTCTCCTTTTCAAAAATCACAGAATTGTGTAGAGAATATAGAAAAAAATGATGGTGATAGCTTTAATTGTTCCAAGGATCAAGAGAACAAAGCTTTCACTGCAATTGTTGAATGCACACCTGAAAAGGATGTTGAAGTAACTTTAGAGTCAAAGGCACTTAAATGTGATAGACTTTGCAAAGAGAATGAATGTCTTAAAAGGGAAATTGATATTCTTGTTAGAGCATTGCTCGGTCGAACTCGCATGCGTTACTATCTCAAGCATGTTTGTCAATGTTAGTGATCAAAACTATAAGTCTTGATTTCTAGTCTACTATAGCTAAGTCTCAGACTAGGATATAAAGAGTAGTTGAGCTCAAGAACTCCATGGCGATTCATCATACAAGACGAAGATCTACTCAAGGAACCGGTGGAACTTCATCAACGAAAAGGTATGTGGAGACTTGAACTTATCTATCACTCAAAAGTCTATCTACTCTATCTCCTACTCTTTGAGACAAAAGTCGTTTTGCTATATAGACTTTGATTATACACATTTGGTATTTCGATCCGAGTATACCTCGCCTATCTATATCTCGAAATATGTGTTGGTAAGCTTTCGCTTCAACCGAGTTTATCCTTACCTAGTGACGAAAGTCATGTTATGTTTCAATCACTTTGAAAATTGCTTTGACGAGAAATAGTATAACAACTATATAGCGTCCTCTAAGAATGTTTCAATGATTGAAATGAGAGTTTAGATTATATAACCAATGGTGGACATAAGCATTGTTGTGGAAACACATTTATGTACGATTCTTATTCCTTGAACCAAAGTTTGCGAACTTTGTTGATCAAGAAAAAAGAAATGTGGCGTAGCCAAGTCCGCGAAATGTGGCGTAGCCAAAGTTTGCGAACTTTGTGAACTCCTTCCGTGAACTTAAGTCCGCGAACCCAGACTGCGAACTTGAGTAGGTTATATCTAAAGACGTTGATCGTGATTCGTGAACTAATACTTATAAAGAGTAAGGAATGCAGTAAGTAAACCGTGGCTATAAAGTTCATGAACCGATTCAAGTGAATCACATCATCTTTGCTTCAATTGTGTCTTGTGTAGTACATGAGATTTCCTTGCTATTGAACAACTCTCTAACTAGTTCATTTGAAGTCATTTGAACTAGTTATAGTGAAGAAGAACATGGTTGATATGAAATGCTCATATGGATAAACATTTGGTTAACTATTGTTGAACCAACAAGTGCATACGTTTGGGTACGGTTAACAAACCTAGAAACGTGCATTTCATTTGTGTGTAACAAGCTAAGTTTTTGATCTAACGGTTGAAAGATATTAGCTTGAATCTAATCAGGTTTCCATCTAATGGTGAATATTAAATGCTTTATTACTAAGCTAACATTGATTGCAAACCCTGATTTGAAAGACTATATAAAGGAGACATCTAGCATCTACGCAAAACCAATCCCCACACCTTACGCGTGATACTAGTTTGCGTGCTAGGGTCGGTTCTCCTTTAAACTTTGGTTTTCTTCTTATAAAACCAGGTTAACGACTTAAAGACTTCATTGGGATTGTGAAGCCATACCGATACTACTTTTATCGTAGTTGTGTGATCTGATCTTGCATCTTCTATCGTATGAGTACAATCAGATTGATTGGGTTGAGATTAATATCTCCGATAGGAAAGATATAAAAAGTAATCACAAACATCTTCGTCTCATTGTTTGTGATTCCGCAACATCTTATTTCGCTACCATATGATTAAGATTGTTGTGAGGTGATTGATAACTCTAGGTTGTTCTTCGGGAATATAAGACCGGATTATCAATTGGTTCCTCTTCACCTTGATTTATCAAAAGAAGGAACAAAAACCTTTAGGGTTTTTATCTGTGAGAGACAGATTGATCCTTTGATAGACTTGTCTGTGTGAGACAGATTTGTTTATTATCAAGTCTTCGACTTTGGGTCGTGGCAACTCTTAGTTGTGGGTGAGATCAGCTAAGGGAATCAAGTACGTAGTATCATGCTGGGATCAGAGACATGGGGAGTACAACTGTACCTTGGATCAGTGGGAGACTGATTGGGGTTCAACTATAGTCCAGTCCGAAGTTAGCTTGGAGTAGGCTAGTGTCTGTAGCGGCTTAATACAGTGTGTGTTCAATCTGGACTAGGTCCCGGGGTTTTTCTGCATTTGCAGTTTCCTCGTTAACAAAATTCTGGTGTCTGTGTTATTTCTATTTCCGCATTATATTGTTTATCTTTATAATTGAAATAATACAGGTTGTGCGTTGTAGACCATCAATTAGAATATCCAACCTTTGGTTTTTGATTTAAATTGATTGATCCTTGGATATTGGTCTTTGGTATCATCCAAGTTATTCCTTATATTTGATTAAAGACTTGATGATTCTATTAGCTCGAGTAAATCAAATCAAGAGAGAGAGATATTAACTCCTTGGGATACTTTTATCTAGATTGAGTCTGACTGTCTAGTTGATTCTCTAGAAAGTATATCGGAGTTAGTTCATACAGATTTCTAAGCGAAATATTGGGTGGTGTTGTTAGACCCCCGCTTTTTCAATTGGTATCAGAGAAGGAAAACACGTTTAATACCTTACAAGTATGTGTTTGTGGCAATCTGAGTCTGAGGACAGAATCTCTTACACATACCAAAATTCCTCCTAAAGATTTCAACTATGTCAATTGTCTCGGGAATACCTCAAAGGATTATTCCTTAGCTGATTCTTCCGAATCCCGAGGTATGAAGATTGTCTCATCTTGTGTTGACCACTCTTTCTCCAACGAGACATTGGACACAATGCCAAAAGCTGAAATGGAGCTCACCAGAATCTCAAAAAATTCTACTGAGTTTGTTGATCTTCAGAATCATGATCAACTCATCGATGAATTTGAAAAGTCTATTGATTGAGAACGTGTACTCTATAACATCATTGAGTCCTTTTCTTAGGATATTGAGAAACTTCTTCAAGAAATTAATTTACAGAGTGAAAAGATTAGTGATCTTGAAAAGATTTTCAAATAAGGGTCAATTAGAGAAAAACGTTCAACACGCATTCATATGATCTTGACAGACTTCGTGTTGAAAAAAAGAAACTAGAAACATCCCTTTCACTAGCCCATGAACAATGCAAGTCCTTGGAAAAGGATAACCCTGTTTTAAGGAAAAATTCTTCTGTTCAAACTATTCCCGACGTACAGTACATGGAGAAATATCCTCCAAGAGAAGATTGTGTTGACAAGAGTTTACATAATTTACCATCTTCTCACAGGGCTGTGAAGTTAAAACAGATGCCGTTTTTTGCTTCTCCTCCACGAACCTGTACTTTCTGTGGAAAAAGGAACCACTATGCTATCCATTGTTTTTCCAGGAGGAAAAAAATGGCTAAACTTCATAATTTGCTTCGTTCCACTGTCAATGGAACAAACAGTCAATCGACTACAGCAGTGAACCTTATGTCCACAAGAAACCAGAAAACTTATAAAAATGATCTCTTCCCTAGAAATCATTATAGGACTCTTGTGGATTCTAGTGGTATAAATTCTTGTGCTGCTAATGAAATAATTTCCTATGCTTGTAAGAACAACTCTGGTAAATTTGAGGGTAGAGTATGGAGACCTTGGAAAATCCTCTAGAACTGATCTCTAGAGGTCCTAGACTCAGTAATCAGAAAGTTTCTTCTCCTGAGCTTTAGGGAAGGGTTGTGAGAAATTTCCCTAAATTTGGAAACAACCAAGGGAAGACAAGAAATACTGAGGTCAGATATCCAGGTGGAAATCACAACTATTCTCTCAATACCTATGGTGAGACTATGTCTCCCTTAGCTATCTAGTAGGAGAAAGCTCCATTCTTGTATCTAACTTGAGAGACACAAGGATGATGTTTGAGAGATACTCAAGTATTTAGTTGATTTTTCTTCTGTGTGTATCTTACGATGTAAGTTTTTAGTATTTCTTTTATTGTTTATTGTGACCTTTCTCTTCGGTTGAAAAATTGAAAGTGCCACAGTATGCAGTCTTTCTTGTTGGGTCCATCCTTTTTCCTGACGTTTGGTGTAGTCCACGAACGTCAATATCTCTTCAAGGAACTCTAGGATTTCTATCTAGGGTGTACTCTTGAACATATATATCTCTTATATGTGCTCATTAATCTCGAGAAAGGAACTCTATGGATATTGTTCCCAAAGAAGAAGTTAACCCTACTATGGAGGAAGATCTCAAAGGAAGTGATCCAGCTCAAGAGTTTATTCTGAAAAAGATGCTTGAAAGGAAAGAGTACAACTCTTAGATTTAAAAATCTGTCAAGGATTTAATTCTCGTTCAGAAAGAAGTGAATAACGAAATTGCTAACCTTCAACTGCAGATAAACCAGCTTATTGATGGACAGGCAAGAATCCTTGGTACTCAAAATATCTTGATCCAGAATTAGAATAAAGTTATTCTTGACTGTGCTAAGGCTCGACATTTTGCTCGCATTGTTGATCGAAAAACTAATGTTCTAACTCATGAACATAGTGTCTCTACGGTCAACAAGATCAAAGATATCAGTGATTCCTATTTCGATGGACCATTCCAGAGGTATGAAATCATCAAGGAAAACTGAGTTGATTTTTATTTGCCTAGTAAATCTTCTTTTTGGCTTAGTTGAAAGAATAACCAGTGCTTGGAATAGACATTATTGTGATTACACATAGCTATGTCCATTATTTTCATCTTCTTGTTTTTAAGTTTATTTGACTTAAATTCTAAAACTTTTTGGAAGATGATTTTTGCAGTATTAACCTTTATGATTTTAAATATTGCAATATGTTATGGGATATTTGTGTTTACGTCCGTGAACTATGTTTGTCCCATACTTTGTCAAAAGTAAAGTCGTTCGTTGTCGATATTCGCGTATTGATAAAATGATGAATGTACTTTTGACAAATACTAAAGTTAAACCTATATTTTCAATTCTTCATGAAAGATAGGTTAAAATATTTTGTGAACAAGGATTATGTCTATTGATTTTCGTTATGCAAATAGTGATGTAAGATACAATGAATCCTTGTATATTTCGCGGTGTTGATCTTCCCTGATCCATATCTTATGTGTATACTGCATTACTCCATAAGCTTTTATTGTGTTGAGTATATGAACTATTAAGCTAATCATTCTTGTATGGCTAACTTAGTCGTAGCTCCGTAAGTTTTTTTATGTCGAGCATAATCAATTAAATCGATCACTTTTAATGTTTAATTTGATTGTGTATTCCGATTAAATTAATCATGGGTTTACTTGTGATTAATTTGATTGATTTCTTTGGATATAGAAAATCATTCTTATGGTTTTTGGTGTCCAACAAAAAAAAATCCTTCTTTTCTTTTGAAATTAAGGTCGATCTTGTTGTTCTTTCGGGAATGACATCAAATGGGGGAGAGTTCTTTTGAACTTGTGCTTAATGGTCATATCTTGAGGGTGTGCGGCTGTGGAATATTAGAGGGGTTATCTTGTATCTTTAAACTTCTTGATGAATGCATTTAGCTTCGGCTTTATGATTGCATCTAAATTAGTTGGTATGTATTTTTTCTTTTAGTCATGAAATGTATCTTTCGGAAATTTCATTATGATCCCGTTCTTGTACCTTTGCCAATTTTATTGACAAAAAGGAGGAGAATTAATATCTAGTTCACACTAAAAATACATATGGTTTTCGGATCATTATGTAAGAGGGGGTGGTTTCCATGTGAGATGGAGTATTGACTAAGGGGGAGTGATACATATCACCATAGTATTATTATTGAAGTTGTGATACAATTGAACTTTGACATTGTGTAATAATATTATGACACTGTATAACAATGATCGGGAACTATGTTTTCTCATTTTTATAGCTACGGATCTTTAACAACGGTGATGCTTAACTTACAACCTTTGGGATCATTGGAGTACTTGGAAGTGACGAAGATTTCGAGTAATGTTGAAGATTAGGCATGTGGAATAGGAGCTACTAAAGTTTCATTATCTTTTTTGTATTACATATATATTGATAGTTTTATCACTAAAATTGACAAAGGGGGAGATTGTTAGAGCATTGCTCGGTCGAACTCGCATATGTTGCTATCTCAAACATGTTTGTCAATGTTAGTGATCAAAACTATAAGTCTTGATTTTTAATCTACTATAGCTAAGTCTCGGACAAGGATAGAAAGTGTAGTTGAGCTCAAGAACTCCATGGAGATTCATCATACAAGACGAAGATATACTCAAGGA
>NC_039361.1:55214993-55215227 GCF_003573695.1 Papaver somniferum
AAAACCTTTAGGGTTTTTATCTGTGAGAGACAGATTGATCCTTTGATAGACTTGTCTGTGTGAGACAGATTTGTTTATTATCAAGTCTTCGACTTTGGGTCGTGGCAACTCTTAGTTGTGGGTGAGATCAGCTAAGGGAATCAAGTACGTAGTATCATGCTGGGATCAGAGACATGGGGAGTACAACTGTACCTTGGATCAGTGGGAGACTGATTGGGGTTCAACTATAGTCCA
>NC_039361.1:55215237-55218781 GCF_003573695.1 Papaver somniferum
CATATATATTGATAGTTTTATCACTAAAATTGACAAAGGGGGAGATTGTTAGAGCATTGCTCGGTCGAACTCGCATATGTTGCTATCTCAAACATGTTTGTCAATGTTAGTGATCAAAACTATAAGTCTTGATTTTTAATCTACTATAGCTAAGTCTCGGACAAGGATAGAAAGTGTAGTTGAGCTCAAGAACTCCATGGAGATTCATCATACAAGACGAAGATATACTCAAGGAACTGGTGTAACTTCATCAACAAAAAGATATGTGGAGACTTGAACTTATCTATCACTCAAAAGTATATCTACTCTATCTCCTACTCTTTGAGACAAAATTGGTTTTGCTATATAGACTTTGATTATACACACTTGGTATTTCGAGCCGAGTATACCTCGCCTATCTATATCTCGAAATATGTGTTGGTAAGATTATGCTTCGACCGAGTTTATCTTTACCTAGTGACGAAAGTCAAGTTATGTTTCAATCACTTTGAAAATTGCTTTGACGAGAAATAGTGTAACAACTATATAACGTCCTATAAGAATGTTTCAATGATTGAAATGAGAGTTTAGATTATATAACCAATGGTGGACATAAGCATTATTGTGAAAACACATTTATGTACGAGTCCCATTCCTTGAACCAAAGTTTGTGAACTTTGTTGATCAAGAGAAACGGAATGTGGCATAGCCAAGTCCGCGAACTCAGTCCACGAACGGGCAGAAGTTTTCGTCCGAGAATTTCTGCTGGAGTTTGTGAACTCCTTCTGTGAACTTAAGTCCGCGAACCCAGTCCGCGAACTTGAGTGGGTCATATCTAAATATGTTGATCGTGAACTAATACTTATAAAGACTAAGGAATGCAGTTTTAAAACCGTGGCTATAAAGTTCATGAACCGATTCAAGTGAATCACATCATCTTTGCTTCAATTGTGTCTTGTGTAGTACATGAGATTTCCTTGCAATTGAACAACTCTCTAACTAGTTCATTTGAACTAGTTATGGTGAAGAAGAACATGGTTGATATGAAATGCTCATATGGATAACCATTTGGTTAACTATTGTTGAACCAACAAGTGCGTACGTTTGGGTACGGTTGACAAACCTAGAAACGTGCATTTCATTTGTGTGTAACAAGCTAAGTTTTCGATCTAACAGTTGAAAGATATTAGCTTGAATCTAATCAGGTTTTCATCTAACGATGAATATTGAATGCTTTTTTACTAAGCTAACATTGATTGCAAACCCTGATTTGAAAGACTATATAAAGGAGACATCTAGCATCTACGCAAAACCAATCCCCACACCTTATGCGTGATACTAGTTTGCGTGCTAGAGTCAATTCTCCTTTAAACTTTGGTTTTCTTCTTCTAAAACTAGGTTAACGACTTAAAGACTTCATTGGAATTGTGAAGCCATACCGATACTACTTTTATCATGGTTGTGTGATCTGATCTTGCATCTTCTATCGTACGAGTACAATCAGATTGATTGGCTTGAGATTAATATATCTGATAGGAAAGATATAAAAAGTAATCACAAACATCTTCGTCTCATTATTTGTGATTCCGCAACATCTTATTTCGCTACCGTACGATTAAGATTGTTGTGAGGTGATTGATAACTCTAGGCTGTTCTTCGGGAATATAAGACCGGATTATCAATTGGTTCCTCTTCACCTTGATTTATCAAAAGAAGGACAAAACCTTTAGGGTTTTTATCTGTGAGAGACAGATTGATCCTTTGATAGACTTGTCTGTGTGAGACAGATTTGTTTATTATCAAGTCTTCGACTTTGGGTCGTGGCAACTCTTAGTTGTGGGTGAGATCAGCTAAGGGAATCAAGTACGTAGTATCATGCTGGGATCAGAGACATGGGGAGTACAACTGTACCTTGGATCAGTGGGAGACTGATTGGGGTTCAACTATAGTCCATTCCGAAGTTAGCTTGGAGTAGGCTAGTGTCTGTATCGGCTTAATACAGTGTGTGTTCAATCTGGACTAGGTCCCGGGGTTTTTCAACATTTGCAGTTTCCTCGTTAACAAAATTTTGGTGTCTGTGTTATTTCTATTTCTGCATTATATTGTTTATCTTTATAATTGAAATAATACAGGTTGTGCGTTGTAGACCATCAATTAGAATATCCAACCTTTGGTTTTTGATTTAAATTGATTGATCCTTGGATACTGGTCTTTGGTACCATCCAAGTTATTCCTTATATTTGATTAAAGACTTGTTGATTCTATTAGCTCGAGTAAATCAAATCAAGATAGAGATATTAACTACTTGGGATACTTTTATCTAGATTGAGTCTGACTGTCTAGTTGATTCTCTAGAAAGTATATCGGAGTTAGTTCATACAGATTTCTAAGCGAAATATTGGGTGGTGTTGTTAGACCCCCGCTTTTTCAATTGGTATCAGATAAGGAAAACACGTTTAATACCTTACAAGTCTGTGTTTGTGGCAATCTGAGTCTGAGGACAGAATCTCTTACGCATACCAAAATGCCTCCTAAAGCTTTCAACTATGTCAATTGTCTCGGGAATACCTCAAAGGATTATTCCTTAGCTGATTCTTCCGAATCCCGAGGTATGAAGATTGTCTCATCTTGTGTTGACCACTCTTACTCCAACGAGACATTGGACACAATGCCAAAAGCTGAAATGGAGCTCACCAGAATCTCAAAAAATTCTACTGAGTTTGTTGATCTTCAGAATTATGATCAACTCATCGATGAATTTGAAAAGTCTATTGATCGAGAACGTGTACTCTATAACATCATTGAGTCCTTTTCTTAGGATATTGAGAAACTTCTTCAAGAAACTAATTTACAGAGTGAAAAGATTAGTGATCTTGAAAAGATTGTCAAAGAAGGGTCAATTAGAGAAAAACGTTTGATCAACACGCATTCATATGATCTTGACAGACTTCGTGTTGAAAAAGAGAAACTAGAAACATCCCTTTCACTAGCCCATGAACAGTGCAAATCCTTGGAAAAGGATAACCCTGTTTTAAGGAAAAATTCTTCTGTTCAAACTGTTCCTGACGTACAGTACATGAAGAAATATCCTCCAAGAGAAGATTGTGTTGACAAGAGCTTACATAATTTACCATCTTCTCACAGGGTTGTGAAGTTAAAACAAATGCCGTTTTTTGCTTCTCCTCCACGAACCTGTACTTTCTGTGGAAAAAGGAACCACTATGCTATCCATTGTTTTGCCAGGAGGAAAAAAATTTCTAAACTTCATAATTTGCTTCGTTCCACTGTCAATGGAACAAACAGTCAGTTGACTACAGCAGTGAACCTTATGTCCACAAGAAACCAGACAACTTATAAAAATGATCTCTTCCCTAGAAATCATTATAGGACTCTTGTGGATTCTAGTGGTATAAATTCTTGTGCTGCTAATGAAATAATTTCCTATGCTTGTAAGAACAACTCTGGTAAATTTGAGGGTAGAGTATGGAGACCTTGGAAAATCCTCTAGAACTGATCTCTAGAGGTCCTAGACTCAGTAATCAGAAAGTTTCTTCTCCTGAGCTTT
>NC_039361.1:55218791-55219026 GCF_003573695.1 Papaver somniferum
CATATATATTGATAGTTTTATCACTAAAATTGACAAAGGGGGAGATTGTTAGAGCATTGCTCGGTCGAACTCGCATATGTTGCTATCTCAAACATGTTTGTCAATGTTAGTGATCAAAACTATAAGTCTTGATTTTTAATCTACTATAGCTAAGTCTCGGACAAGGATAGAAAGTGTAGTTGAGCTCAAGAACTCCATGGAGATTCATCATACAAGACGAAGATATACTCAAGGA
>NC_039361.1:55219036-55228777 GCF_003573695.1 Papaver somniferum
AACTTATAAAAATGATCTCTTCCCTAGAAATCATTATAGGACTCTTGTGGATTCTAGTGGTATAAATTCTTGTGCTGCTAATGAAATAATTTCCTATGCTTGTAAGAACAACTCTGGTAAATTTGAGGGTAGAGTATGGAGACCTTGGAAAATCCTCTAGAACTGATCTCTAGAGGTCCTAGACTCAGTAATCAGAAAGTTTCTTCTCCTGAGCTTTCGGGAAGGGTTGTGAGAAATTTCCCTAAATTTGGAAACATCCAAGGGAAGACAAGAAATACTGAGGTCAGATATCCAGGTGGAAATCACAACTATTCTCTCGATACCTATGGTGAGACTACGTCTCCCTTAGGTATCTAGTAGGAGAAAGCTCCATTCTTGTATCTAACTTGAGAGACACAAGGATGATGTTTGAGAGACACTCAAGTATTTAATTGATTTTTCTTCTGTGTGTATCTTACTATGTAAGTTTTTAGTATTTCTTTTATTGTTTATTGTGACCTTTCTCTTCGGTTGAAAAATTGAAAGCGCCACAATATGTAGTCTTTCTTGTTGGGTCCATCCTTTTTCCTGACGTTTGGTGTAGTCCACGAACATCAATATCTCTTCAAGGAACTCTAGGATTTCTATCTAGGGTGTACTCTTGAACATAAATATCTCTTATATGTGCTCATTAATCTCTAGAAAGGAACTCTATGGATAATGTTTCTAAAGAAGAAGTTAACCCTACTATGGAGGAAGATCTCAAAGGAAGTGATCCAGCTCAAGAGTTTATTCTGAAAAAGATGCTTGAAAGGAAAGAGTACAACTCTTAGATTTAAGAATCTGTCAAGGATTTAATTCTCGTTCAGAAAGAAGTGAAGAGCGAAATTGCTAACCTTCAACTGCAGATAAACCAGCTTATTGATGCACAGGCAAGAATCCTTGGTACTCGAAATATCTTGATCAGGAATCAGAATAAAGTTATTCTTGACTGTGCTAAGGCTCGACATTTTTCTCGCATTGTTGATCGAAAAACTAATGTTCTAACTCATGAACATAGTGTCTCTACGGTCAACAAGATCAAGGATATCAGTGATTCCTGTTTCGATGGACCATTCCAGAGGTATGAAATCATTAAGGAAAACTGAGTTGATTTTTATTTGCCTAGTAAATCTTCTTTTTGGCTTAGTTGAAAGAATAACTAATGCTTGGGATAGATATTATTGTGATTACACATAGCTATGTCCATTATTTTCATCTTCTTGTTTTTAGGTTTATTTGATTTAAATTCTAAAAATTTTTACAAAATGATTTTCGCAGTATTAATCTTTATGATTTTATAATATTGCAATATGTTATGAGATATTTGTGTTTACGTCCGTGAACTATGTTTGTCCCATACTTTGTCAAAATTAAAGTCGTTCGTTGCCGATGTTCACGTATTGATAAAAGGATGAATGGACTTTTGACAAATACAAAAGTTAAGCCTATATTGTCAATTCTTGATGAAAGATAGGTTAAAATCTTTTGTGAAAAAGGATTATGTCTATTGATTGTCGTTATGCAAATAGTGATGTAAGATAGAATGAATCCTTGTATATTCCGCAGTATTGATCTTCCCTGATCCATATCTTATGTGTATACTGCAATACTCTATAAGTTTTTCTTGTGTTGAGTATATGAACGATTAAGCTAATCATTCTTGTATGGTTAACTTAGTCGTAGCTCCGTAAGTTTTTTATGTCGAGCATAATCAATTAAATCGATCACTTTTAGTGTTTAATTTGATTGTGTATTCCGATTAAATTAATCATGGGTTTACTTGTGATTAATTTGATTGAGTTCTTTGGATATAGAAAATCATTTGTATGGTTTTTGGTGTCCAACAAAAAAAAATCCTTCTTTTCTTTTGAAATTAAGGTCGCTCTTGTTGTTTTTTCGGGAATGACATCAAATGGGGGAGAGTTCTTTTGAACTTGTGCTTAATGGTCATATCTTGAGGGGTGTGCGACTGTGGAATATTAGAGGGGTTATCTTGTATCTTTAAACTCCTTGATGAATGCATTTATCTTCGGATTTATGATTGCATCTAAATTAGTTGGTATGTATTTTTTCTTTTAATCATGAAATGTCTCTTTCGGAAATTTCATTATGATCCCGTTCTTGTACCTTTGCCAATTTTATTGACAAAAAGGTGGGGAATCAATATGTAGTTCACACTACAAATACATATGGTTTTCGGATCATTATGTAGGGGGGGGGTGGTTTCCATGTGAGATGGAGTATTGACTAAAAGGGAGTGATACATATCACCATAGTATTATTGTTGAAGTTGTGATACAATTGAACTTTGACACTGCGTAATAATACTATGAAACTGTATAACAATGATCGGGAACTATGTTTTCTCATTTTTATAGCTACGGATCTTCAACAACGGTGAAGCTGAACTTACAACCTTTGGGATCATTGGAGTACTTGGAAGTGACGAAGATCTCGAGTAATGTTGAAGATTAGGCATGTGGAATAGGAGCTACTAAAGTTTCATTATCTTTTTTGTATTCCATATATATTGATAGTTTTATCACTAAAATTGACAAAGGGGGAGATTGTTAGAGCATTGCTCGGTCGAACTCGCATATGTTGCTATCTCAAACATGTTTGTCAATGTTAGTGATCAAAACTATAAGTCTTGATTTTTAATCTACTATAGCTAAGTCTCGGACAAGGATAGAAAGTGTAGTTGAGCTCAAGAACTCCATGGAGATTCATCATACAAGACGAAGATATACTCAAGGATCTGGTGGAACTTCATCAACAAAAAGATATGTGGAGACTTAAACTTATCTATCACTCAAAAGTCTATCTACTCTATCTCCTACTCTTTGAGACAAAATTGGTTTTTCTATATAGATTTTGATTATACACATTTGGTATTTCGAGCCGAGTATACCTCGCCTATCTATATCTCGAAATATGTGTTGGTAAGATTTTGCTTCGACCGAGTTTATCTTTACCTAGTGACGAAAGTCAAGTTATGTTTCAATCACTTTGAAAATTGCTTTGACGAGAAATAGTGTAACAACTGTATAACGTCTTATAAGAATGTTTCAATGATTGAAATGAGAGTTTAGGTTATATAACCAATGGTGGACATAAGCATTGTTGTGAAAACACATTTATGTACGAGTCCCATTCCTTGAACCAAAGTTTGTGAACTTTGTTGATCA
Organism: Papaver somniferum; assembly: GCF_003573695.1. NCBI lineage: Eukaryota > Viridiplantae > Streptophyta > Magnoliopsida > Ranunculales > Papaveraceae > Papaver > Papaver somniferum. The sequence goes on from NC_039361.1 coordinate 55,222,246, forward strand.
AGAGAAACGGAATGTGGCATAGCCAAGTCCGCGAACTCAGTCCACGAACGGGCGGAAGTTTTCGTCCGAGAATTTTTGCTGGAGTTTGTGAACTCCTTCCGTGAACTTAAGTCCGCGAACCCAGTCCGCGAACTTGAGTGGTTTATATCTAAAGATGTTGATCGTGAACTAATACTTATAAAGACTAAGGAATGCAGTTTTAAAACCGTGGATATAAAGTTCATGAAACGATTCAAGTGAATCACATCATCTTTGCTTCAATTGTGTCTTGTGTAGTACATGAGATTTACTTGCAATTGAACAACTCTCTAACTAGTTCATTTGAAGTCATTTGAACTAGTTATGGTGAAGAAGAACATGGTTGATATGAAATGCTCATGTGGCTGACCATTTAGTTAACTATTGTTGAACCAACAAGTGCGTACGTTTGGGTACGGTTAACAAACCTAGAAACGTGAATTTCATTTGTGTGTAACAAGCTAAGTTTTCGATCTAACAGTTGAAAGATATTAGCTTGAATCTAATCAGGTTTTCATCTAACGATGAATATTGAATGCTTTGTTACTAAGCTAACATTGATTTCAAACCCTGATTTGAAAGACTATATAAAGAAGACATCTAGCATCTACGCAAAACCAATCCCCACACCTTACGTGTGATACTAGTTTGCGCGCTAGAGTTGATTCTCCTTTAACCTTTGGTTTTCTTCTTCTAACACCAGGTTAACGACTTAAAAACTTCATTGGGATTGTGAAGCCAGACCGATACTACTTTTACCATAGTTGTGTGATGTGATCTTGCATCTTCTATCGTACGAGTACAATCAGATTGATTGGCTTGAGATTAATATCTCCGATAGGAAATATATAAAAAGTAATCACAAACATCTTCGTCCTATTTTTTGTGATTGCGCAACATCTTGTTTCGCTACCATACGATTAAGATTGTTGTGAGGTGATTGATAACTCTAGACTGTTTTTCGGGAATATAAGACCGGATTATCAATTGGTTCCTCTTTACCTTGATTTATCAAAAGACGGAACAAAAACCTTTAGGATTTTTATCTGTGGGAGACAGATTGATCCTTTGATATACTTGTCTGTGTGAGACAGATTTGTTTATTATCAAGTCTTTGACTTTGGGTCGTGGCAACTCTTAGTTGTGGGTGAGATCAGCTAAGGGAATCAAGTACGTAGTATCCTGCTGGGATCAGAGACGTGGGGAGTACAACTGTACCTTGGATCAGTGGGAGACTGATTGAGGTTCAACTATAGTCCAGTCCGAAGTTAGCTTGGAGTAGGCTAGTGTCTGTAGCGTCTTAATACAGTGTGCGATCAATCTGGACTAGGTCCCGAGGTTTTTCTGCATTTGCGGTTTCCTCGTTAACAAAATTCTGGTGTCTGTGTTATTTATATTTCCGCATTATATTGTTTATCTTTATAATTGAAATAATATAGGTTGTGCGTTGTAGATCATCAATTATATCCAACCTTTGGTTGTTGATTTAAATTGATTGACCTTGGATATTGGTCTTTGGTACCATCCAAGTTATTCCTTGTTTTTGATTAAAGACTCGCTGATTCTATTAGATCGAGTAAATCAAATCAAGAGAGAGATATTAACTCCTTGAGATACTTTTATCTAGATTGAGTCTGACTGTCTAGTTGATTATCTAGAAAGTATATCGGAGTTATTCCATACAGATTTATAAGCGAAATATTGGGTGGTGTTGTTAGACCCCCGCCTTTTCAATTGGTATCAGAGCAGGCAAACACGTTTAAGGCCTTACAAGTATGTGTTTGTAGCAATCTGAGTATGAGGACAGAATCTCTTACTCATACCAAAATGCCTCCTAAAGCTTTCAACTATGTCAATTGTCTCGGGAATACCTCAAAGGATTATTCCTTAGCTGATTCTTCTGTATACCGAGGTAGGAAGATTGTCTCATCTTGTGATTGTAGTTATGAGGGACTACATGAAATAACAAAGACGTGCGGTTTGAAAATCTACCTATCTTACCTTTAGGGGGAGTAGTATAGCTTTGTTATCAAAATGTCAACATCGACATTGATTTTTGAATACATGCAGATTAGTATGAGTTATTTTTGTAATTCGTTTATCTCCATATGTAATAGAGTTTTTTCACTAAATTGACAAAAAGGGAGATTGTTAGAGCACTGCTCGGTTGAACCCACCAAGCGTTGGTATGTCAAGATTGGTTGTCATATTTAGTACCAAAACTTGAGTTGCTAATATGTAAACTACAGTCAACTTCAATAGGTTAGACTAGAAATGATAGAAGTATTGTGCTCCAGTTACTCACAAAGATCTGAAGATGGATTGAAGACAACAAAGACATCTCCTTCAGCTTGATGTTAGTAACTATGACTTGAATTGTTCCTTATCTATCTTGTGTCTTTAAAATCTTTTAGATTGAAAACATAACATGCAAATTTATATTATTATGATCAAAGTGCTAAGGAATTTATTGAATTACGAAGTAAAATGTTTATCTTTTGAACTTCGTAAATATGACATCGACATAATATATTGGATGCTACTATGACTATGTATATGGGTGTGAGTGAATATTTCATCCTAGGAAACAATGTTTTTACATCGTTTAAAGGAAAAAAAGTTCACAAACTCGTTTGTGGATCGAAAGGGAAATCGCTAGGCTTATTGGTATTTTATTCATTGCAAATCTATTTTGAACTACCAATACGTGTGATGTGTATAACCGGCCATAAACTTGTTTATGTTCTTGGTAAACTATTCACAGGGGCCTGACTTGAGTTATTGGTATAGCTTTATTAGTAAAATCGATCTTAAGTAATCACTCAAGATGGTATGATCGATGCCTTGTAAATAGCAACTTTTATCTAGTGAAAGGGGAACCGATCCTAGTGAGAGGTGCAATAAATTTGCAAGAGGGGAATCGATCCTTGTAAGAGGTGCAACATATTGGGGGAACGGATCCTATGAACATGTGCACCAAATGCAGGTAGTTACCATAAAAAGGGGAACTGATCCTATTCACATGTGTAACAAGGGGGAACCGATCCTTTGAACATGTGCAATCGGCCTCAAGAAATCTTAACCCAATCTGAGCACATTTTGTGTTTTTAACACAAAAAATTATCCAAAATCATATTTCCGAATTTTCTATTATTCTAGAAATATTAGAGATACCGAAAATATATTTGGTTAATGTGGATACGTGAATAATGTCAACATTAAGATTTGAGCATCTTATTAACAAGAATTATGAAAAACCGAATTTTGCTATTTATTGCATATCTTGAGAATATTTTCGGTTTTGGAAATTTCTTGGTGTCCAAACTTCCTTGATCATAAATACCTAAGTTTGCATCTCTAGCAAACTATCCTAAGATCCAACAAAACTACCTCAGTTGTGTTGTTACTAGTGGAGCCGCCTATTCGAGAGGAGAGTACCCTAATTAGGAGAAATCTCTTACGACCGCTCGGTTTAAAGACTTCCGTGGGATCAAGAAGCTCTATTAATACCGTTGGTGGGAAACTAGAAGATTGCATTGTTATTTTAGTTTTCGATTATTGGTTTGTTTGACTAATGGTTGTTGAATCTTTGATTGCACCTAGTTTGTTTATTCTTGAGAACCTTCTCTTCTGATATAAGGCTCAGTCAAACTAGATCAAAGATCAACGTTTCTACCGATCTAAGTCTATCTAGATCCTTAAGATAGATTCATTGATTTGCCATTATTAACAGACTCCTTCTGTGCGACAAATCAATAAGGAATCAAGTTTGTTGTTGCAAGTTGTTACTTTGAAGATTAAATCGAAGATTGAAGACTTTGAAGATTTGAAGACTTTGAAGATTTGAAGACTTTTGTTCTTGTGTTTTGATCTTGGTGTAACTTTCTGTGACTTGATTTTCCGGGATTAAAGAGGTTGTTTATTTTCAATAAACATAACCCTTTTTAAGATCAACAAGTATATTGTGATTTTATCATAACCCTTGTAATCAAGACTGATTATTTCGATAATCATTGTCTTGTTTGATCTTGTAACCGAGGAACTTCGGATCTGGTAACAGGTCTTAAAAATAGAAGATCCTTAATTGTGCTTATACCATATTGTGATTATAAAGTGAGTTTTGTTACCAAAAAGTTTATCCTTTACTGTTTGGAATACGATCCAAAGGAATCTTGTTTGATTGAAGGATTGAACCATTAAGAAGATATATTAGATTTAAGTCCTAAAGAGAATGCAAATTCTGCTAGGATATCTAGTATCAAATATCTATTGAGAACTTCGGTTCTGCTAGATATTATCAAAACTAATATCTATTGAGAACTTCGGTTCTTCTAGATATAGTCAAAACAAGAATACTGTTGAAGCTGAGTAATTAGGATTTTAGTCTACTTAGTATTGTCTACACAGAGTTGCAGGTTTACTTTTTGTAGCATCTTAATTCAATTGAGTATTCAAAACTGGACTAGGTCCCGGGGTTTTTCAGCACTTGCGGTTTCCTCGTTAACAAAATTTTGGTGTGTGTGTGTGTGTGTTTTTCCGTATTATAATTGTTTTTATATTATAATTAAAGTAAATACACTTGTACGTTAACTAGGCACTTGAGACTTATATTATAAGGTTTCGATTATCGGGTAAACACTTTGTTGTTGTATTGTCTCGATTTCATATCCATAGATGATCACGCAAAATGTATTGGATCTCTCCACTTGACTTTGATATTCTCACTTTGTTAGGCCAGTCCGGACTAACCCTGTTTCAAGTGGACACCGTGTTGAAATATTCCTTGAGTGATTGTATCTCCAAGAGGCTTATACACAGTAAAGATTGAATAGGTTGTGATCAAAGAAAAATATTGTGGTGTATTTGGGTAACCTCATCTTTTCAATTGGTATCAGAGCAGGCAAACACGAAAAGATCTAACAATCCGTGTTTCGCGTGATCCAACCTATAAAGTTTTGAATCAAATGATAATTGATTCAGTTAACGTACGGTTTGATGGCTCAAACTATCTATGGTGGAAAATGGCTATGCAGTCTTTTCTTCAAGCTCATGACTTTAACACTTGGGTTTTAGTTATTGATGGGTATGTATACCCAAAAGTACTAGTCAACAACTCAACCACTGAGTTTAGACTAAAGGAATTGAAAGAATTCAATACTAAATAAAAAAATGCTTTCGAAGCAAAATTCTTATGGATTAAACGCCATTATACATACTGTAACTCGAAACCTCCATCATCATGTAACCAAGTGTAAAACATCAAAGGAGGCTTGGGATACTCTTAATATCGTATTTGAAGGGAATTCCTCTGAAAAAGAAGCTAGGCTTCAAACCCTATCTTCTAGATGGGAAAATCTTCGTATGGATGAAGAAGATACTTTTGATGAGTTTGATCAAAAACTGTCTAAAATAGTGAATGCCTCTTATTCTTTAGGAAAAACTATTTCAGATAAAGATATTGTATGTAAAATTCTAAGGTATTGACCACCAAGATATGAATCTAAAAAGCATGCTATCATGGAAGCTAATGATCTTTCCACACTATCTAGAAGCGCTCTAGTTAGTAAAATAAAGATCTTTGACCTTGAATACCAATTCAATAATGAAGAGGGTATTACCCTTAAAGCTGTAACCAAGACTTGTTCTTTGGATACAAAAATTGAAAATTGTAGTGTTGATACGGCTGCACGATAACTTAGAAAGGTATTAAGACAAAATAAAAGGAGTTCTTCAAAAGATGCATCTTCTCTTTCTCAAAAATCACAGAAATATGTAGAGAATAGAGAACAAAATGATGGTGATAGCTTTAATTGTTCCAAGGATCAAGAGAACAAAGCTTTCACTGCAATTGTTGAATGCACACCTGAAAAGGATGTTGAAGTAACTTTAGAGTCAAAGGCACTTGAATGTGATAGACTTTACAAAGAGAATGAATGTCTCATAAGGGAAATTGATATTTGGTAGGCTCTTAAAGATGTAAGAAAATAAGACAAAGGATAAGAAGGCCTACATGTTAAACTGCAAGTGCACAGTTGTCATTGTAGTGTGTATGTGCAAGAACAGGTCATCTCCACAGGGACTTGGGGTGTATAGTTGAATTTTCACTATGCTGATAATTGATGCAAAACTAAATGCAAGGTCACAAGGTTGCAGTGACAGTGAAACAGAGATGGTAAAACAACAAGGAACCAAGGCTATGAGCCAAGGGCAGGGAAGGCAGTGCACTGATTTCAGTGCACAGCAAGATGTGAAGTGCAAAAACAGTGAAGGAAATAACTGATCAGGAAGCAATGTGAGAAGTTACTAAGGCAATTGAATCCACCCTTGTGACCTAGCCAAACAATGCAATTCTAGGTTGAAATTAGGATCTTAAGCATACAAAAGGAATGGAAAGAGAATTAGCTTGCTATGAGCACTAATTTCTCCCATTGCTCAATCAAAACAATGCATCCTAAGCATACAAATGGAATGGAAAGAGAATTAGCTTGCTATGAGCACTAATTTCTCCCATTGC
>NC_039361.1:55229113-55230694 GCF_003573695.1 Papaver somniferum
GGGGTGATGATGGGTTGGTAGTTTAGGGATGATGTGAGACGGGTAGAGGTGGTGATGGAGTCAGAGCAGGTGGAGAAGGTGGTGGTGGTTCTGCAGAGGGATGGAGAAGAAGGAGGAGGTCGATAGAATGGGAAGAAGGGGCTGTTTGGCGATGGGGTATAGGTATTGGGTACTCGGGTGTTGAGCGGCTTCATCAAATTTTGATGTTCTGTGACTCTGAGCTGCGGGATGCGAAGATGGTTGGTAGATCTAACGGTGAGATGAGAGATGAATCGATGCAACCGTTGGATTTTGAAACACAACGAAGTCAACGGTGTTAGATGATGTTAGGTACTGTAGTGTTAAGCGGAAGTATCGAGATTTGATGCGCAGGCAAAGGAGCGACCGTAGGATCTAAATGTGATCTAATCTGAAGGCTTGGAATTTAGGCACTATGGTGTTTTGCAGGGACTTCAGATTTTGATGCACGATGAAGAAGCGACCATTGGATGATGAGATGGATCCAATCTAACGGCTGAGAATGGAGGCGGGTATGGATATAGAAAATGGGTTTGGCTAAGGGTTTTGGGCCTTGGGTATGCCAAGCCCATATCTTCTTTAAGAACAATTCTTCCTTCTTGAGCCCATTCCTAGCTTTTTGGTCTTGTGCGCACCATTCTTTGCGGCTTCCTTGCGTAATTTCTTCCGGCTTTTCACTACTCTTCAGCTCTTTTCTGCTCCGCAAGTCATCCAGACTTTATTTATTACCTAAAAATGCAAAATTAAGTAAGAAAAATATTTATTCTTGAAAACAATGAAAATACAGAATATGGGGTAAAATGTAGAATTACTGCACAAAAGATGAGTTAAATGCCAACAAAAAGGGATAAATATATACAATATTAGGCACTCATCAAATACCCCCAAACCTGAATTTTACTTGTCCTCAAGTAAAACAAAACTAAGGAAATCCTAACTATACCACTGTCGCTGGTCTCTCGAATGCATTTAGCGTATGCACTAAGCCTTTTAAACCACTAAGTGTCCCTAGTGGACGAGTTAAGTCTCGTGAAGGTTTGCTTAGAACGTACCTACAAAGTTCTAGGTCAAAATATAAGCTCAGATTCCATCAAATGTGACATGTGCAAGTCAGTTAAGCTCACAGCAAAATGGAGATGTCAATCTAGCTATCGAAGGCACAATCCTAGCACTGATAACAAATAAAGACATGTGATAAGAGTGTAAAGTGTATCTACACATGTGTAAAGAAAGATCGGAAGTTATGACTACTAATCACCAAGAGATAGTTTCTCAGGCTAAGAACCAAGGTCGAAATCTAGCTAGCTGTCCGGACTTTACGAGAATTGTGAATGAGTTGGAGGTATTTCACAATTACTCGCGTTGTACATCAATGGCATACACCCTCCTTGCTTATTACAATGAAACAACAAAATGACTATTTACATGACTCTTATTTACATTGACTATTCTCTCTTTATTTTTGGAACAAGAGATGATGGAATTGATAAATACTTGATTTTTTTGTATTTTTCTGATATTTTTTTCTCTTTTTTTTTTTCTGAATATATACATCGTTTTTTT
>NC_039361.1:55230743-55237857 GCF_003573695.1 Papaver somniferum
GATACATATACAAAAGGAAACAAAAGATTACATGACACTTTGCAAGAGGTAGCCCTTTTTGATGCACCCAGTTAAATTCGATGGTTGTCTTTCTTAATGTAACCTCCACCTTCTATCCCAACCAACCAAAGAACAAGATAGTCAAGTTTCGTTCAGTATTCTAAAGTGATTGGTAATCGTAACTTCCTCTCAAACACCTTGAAGATCGAGGCCATACATGTATTGGTAGATTGTGCGCGTGCAAATTTCTTATCACTATGTGAATTGTGCTAGAATCAGGGTGCCTAAATATCTAGACTAAGACTCCTAATAATTACATATTTGCACAAGAGTCAACATTTCAAGGTAAATGAGCTCCATTTTTTATGTTTTTTTTTTTTCATTTTTTAATTTTTTAATTTTTTTGAATTTTGATTTTTCAATTTTTTTGGAATTTTTCAATTTTTTCAAAAAGAAGAAGGAGTTCGTTTTCAATTATAGCATATTATCGTGGTATCTACTATATACCCCCAAACCTAAACTAAACATTGTCCTCAATGTTTCAAAATATGGAAGGAATTAAAATGCAACATATGGAAAGGGACATGCTGAGTAGAGTAAAAGGAGAGAGAATACCCGATTTCGGCGAAAGCAATATTAGAACTCCGTTATTCAAGGCAAAAATCCAACATATTTCAGCCGAGATCATATTGGATTAGCAAAATATATACAAAAGGAACAAAAAGGTTTTTAAGAAATTTTATCTACTGGATTATATACAAAAATTCACCATACACCAAAAGTCTAAAGAGTTGAGGATCAACCCAAAAGAAAAAGTGTAGAGACATAGAAAGTTTCAAAACACTAAAATTGGACTTAAATGGGAGTGAGAGTGAAAAACCGAATGAATCACCCCTAAACCAAATTTTTTCAACAGGTTCACTTTTAAGCACAAAATCTAACAATTTTAGGGGTGCAGGATTCACAAGGTCTAACTGAAAATGGACTTTGTTCGGGATGGGCAAAGAAATGCATTCCAATTGTGGCTCTTTAAAAGTGTTATATTTTGAAACAAAATAGTCCAAGAGGACTTGGGAGGCACACAGTTCCAATCCTAGACTAGGAATTTTCAGAAAAATCGGTTTGACAATATGGGTACAAACCAAATCTAGGTTGGGTGGAAGGCCATCAGATTGTGACTTAGGTAGAAGAATAGGCATATCATTATCAATCAAATCAAAATCTCCTAACTCATCTACACATGTCACATCATGCTCACAATCATCAATCAAATTGGCAAGATCACAATCAGAATCCTCAACATCATCAACAGATTGATTCTCGTGTATCGGCATATCAGGGGAAACATCACATGGAATACTAGAAGAAATATCATGCATTAAGGTCGGGGCAGAGAAGCCTAATGTATTTGAACCCAAAGGTTCCATAACATTTTCAGTATAGACATGTTCTTCTAACATAACATCATAATCATCATCATCATCATCATGATAGGGATTTTGCAATCTAGGATAATTTTCAATCCTAAGGTCGGAGCTATTACAAGAATAAAACTCTAATTCATGGGGGTGACTCATATCATGTGGTGTTGTTCCTGTTTCCCTAACGGATTCCCATTGATGGGTTTTCTCTGCAATCTCGGCTAAAAAATTCCATGCATCATCCACAGATTTATCAATAAACTCATCATTACACATAGACTCAACCATGGTTCGAGATTTAAAGTCTAGTCCCTCATAGAGGATGACGACAAGTCTCCACTTCTCAAATCCATGGTGCGGACATTCGCTCAACAAATCATTAAAACGTTCAAAATAGTGAAAAACAGTTTCCTCATCCAATTGGACAAAACAATTGATACTTTGACGAATAGCGATGGTCCTATGATGTGGAAAGAATTTTTTGAAAAATAGATCTGTGAGTTGGTCCCAAGTGTTGATTGATTGTGGTCTCAAACCGTAAAACCATGTTTTGGCCCTTTCCTTTAAAGAAAATGTAAACAAACGCAATTTCAGAGAGTCTTCGGACATATGATCAGGTTGCATAGTCCGACAAATTTGTTCAAACTCTCTTACATGAGTATAGGGGTTCTCAGAATCGAACCCTCGAAATATAGGAAGTATTTGTATCATGCTTGCATTTATTTTAAAAGGGTTATTGGTTTGAGGTAATACAATACATGATAATGGAATTTTTATTGTCGGATACATGTATTCATGGAGAGCACGAGGTTGGCCCATATTGAAAAGACACAAAGCCCACTATTTGGTTTTAATGGGTTTTCAAAAATTTGGTTTTTAATGGGTTTGGATTTTTGGGAAAATTTTGGTTTTGATGGGAATGAAAAACATTTGGTTTTTTATGGAAAATTTTGGTTTTTAAAGAGGGAGAAAATTTTGGTTTTTTTTTGAAATAAGGAGCAATTTTTTTTTATTTTTTATTTATTTTTTATTATTATTTTTTTTAAACTTAGCCTAGCATAAATTATCACACCCCACAAAAGAAAATAAAAACAACAATAAATAATTACAAGCCCATAAAAGAAAGAAAAAGAAAAATTATTACAAGCCCAAATAAAAAATAAAGAAAAACAAAAATTATTACAAGCCCACAAATTAAAAATGGAAGCCCACAGGTTGGGTTCTCTTAATGGGTTTAGGCTTACCTTTGAAGCACAGCCCAGCTGCTCAGTTTGGTTGCAAAAGCCCAGTTGGGCTTTGGATCATCCTAAGCTTTTGTCTTTGTTCAGGCCCAGTTGGGCTTGGCTCAACTTGTTAAGCTTGGCAGCAACTTCAGCAGGCCCAGTTGGGCTTGATGGCTCAATTTAGCACCAGGCAGCAGGGGTTGCAGCAGATTTGGCCTGGCACCAGCAGGAGGTAGCAGCAGCTTGCCTTTGCACAGCAGCAACAGCTGAGGCACAGCAGCAGGACCAGGAGTAGCAGCAGGAGAAGTAGCTCAGCAGCAACAGCAGCACCACAAGTTCAGCAGCACCACAAGCAGTAGCTGAACAGGGGCAATGTTGCAGGCTTGGCAGCAGCAGCTCTATTTGGGCTTCACAGCAGCACAACAGCACCAGAGGTTTGTTCTCAGCCTCACAGCAAGGTCACAGTACATGGTCACTCAACAAAAATGTCAAGGACAGCAAAGAAAGGCAGTGAACAAGAACTGTAATGCAAGATTGACTGCAAGAATGTAAAGATGACTAATATGCAAATATGATATGCAATCAGGACAGCAAGATGCAATGAGTATGCAATGCAAAGATGAATATGCAGTAATGAATGCAAGTTATGATGAGATAAATGCTTACACTAAATGATTATACTAAATGCAAGATATGCAAGTGAATAGCAGCAAAAGAAAGCAAGGAAAAACAGCAACCACACAATGCCAATTCCCCGGCAACGGCGCCAAAAACTTGGTAGGCATGCAAGTGAAGCTGTGAAACAAAATGAGCTACCCCCAAACCTGGATTTTACAGAAGATATAATTTTGAAAACAAAATCGCGCAGTTTCGGGGGTTCATCATGCACAAGGTCTATCTCAAAGTGAACTGTGCTAGGGACGGGCAAACATGCAATTTCCAACTGTGGTTCCTCAAATGTATTATACTTAGAAGCAAAATAGTCCAAGAGGACTTGGGAAGCACACAGTTCCAAACCTAGATTAGGGACTCTCAGAAAAGTCGGTTTGACAATATGGGTACAAACCAAATCTAGGTTGGGTGGAAGGCCATCAGATTGTGACTTAGGTAGAAGAATAGGCATATCATTATCAATCAAATCAAAATCTCCTAACTCATCTACACATGTCACATCATGCTCACAATCATCAATCAAATTGGCAAGATCACAATCAGAGTCATCAACATCATCAAAAAATTTATTCTCATGCATTGGCAAATCAGGAGAAATATCACAATGTGACCTAGGTAGAGAATCAGACACATCAAATATATTTTCATGCATATTAGTGTCTACAGAAGATTCAACTATTCCTATGTCATGTTCATCTTCACAGAATAATTGTACGAATCCCATGTCAATATCAAAATCATATGAATTACAATGAGTATTAGAAAAAACAACATTCATGAAGGTCGAGGGCGAGAAGCCATATGTTATTGAACCAACAGGTTCCACAATATTTTCATGTTCTTCTAACATATCATCATAATCATCATAATCATCATCATGGTAGCATGCATATTGGTCCTCATTAACAGTGGTGGTGTCATTAGTCGATTCATGTTCCTCTAAATTAGGTTCGTATTCAACATCATTTACATGAATGGGACTAGACACTTCATTAGGGACAACATACATTTCCTCATGAATTTCCTCCTTTTGTAGGTGAAGCAAAATCTGATCTAAATATGCATGAATTCGTGATGTAGATCTATCATAGTCTTGCTTGCAGAGTCTTAAAGCTTCTGTGGTGGAGTCTAAATTCATGGGAGTACAAAATTCTTCATGTTCAAATTGTGGTGAATGGTACATGTGTGCATGGTCATTAGGGTTTACAAAATATTGATCGCAACCCTCAAAGGATTGATTATGGTCCCAATGACTACCATTCTCACAATTTATGGGCATTTCATACATTGGATTTTCTCTAGATTGCCTGAAATTATGCAAAATATGACAATGCTCAACAGGGTGGTCTAAACTACCACATGCGGGACATGCATAGATTTCAGGTTGCCTAAGAAAATTAGATGTGAAAGATTCCTCATGTGATTGCATTTCTAAAGCTGTGATTCGAGCCTCTATTTGATCCATAAGTGATGATTGTGTGAGTGAGGCACTAGCAAAATGTTCATTTTCACGTTGCGATGAATGATGCATGTATGAATAGTCATTAGGGTTCATGTATTGCGGCTCGGGACTTTGAAAATGTCCATAATAATTCCTATGACTATTGACATCATGGTCCGTGGAAGGTTCATAACGTGGTACATGCCCATAAGCAAGTTCTCTAAGAGTTTTATTTCCATCCCCAGGAGCAGACCAAAATCCAGACATGATTGGCTCAAAAGCTAAGTAACTATGTTACAAAGCCCAAAATTTGGTTTTTTTAAAGGGTTTGGATTTTTGGGAAAAATTTGGTTTTGGTGGGATATATTTGAAAATTTGGTTTTGAAATGGGAGCAAAGTAAAGTAAATTTTTATTTTTTTTTTTTTATGAACTTAGCCTAGCATAAATTATCACACCCCACAAAAGAAAATAAAAACAACAATAAATAATTACAAGCCCATAAAAGAAAAATAAAAGAAAATAAAAGAAAAAGAAAATAAAAATAAAAATAATTATTACAAGCCCAAATTAAAAAAAAATAAAGAACAACAAAAATTATTACAAGCCCACAAATTAAAAATGGAAGCCCACAGGTTGGGTTCTCTTAATGGGTTTAGGCTTACCTATAAAGCACAGCTCAGCTGTTCGGTTTGGTTGCAAAAGCCCAGTTGGGCTATGTGATCGTCCTAAGCAGCTCACGTTCAAGCCCAGCAGCAATTGAAGTGACTCAGCAACACAGGCCCAGCAGAATCTGCAGCGAAGCCCAGCAGAAAAGGCAAGCCCAGGAGCAGAAGTTGCAAGCCCAGCGAAATTGAGGTTACTAAGCCCAGCTCAGTTGGTTCAAGCCCAGCACCAGCACCTTTGGCAGGAGCAGCAACACAGCACAGCTTGGCAGAGAAGGCACCAGCAGCAGCACCAGCAGGAGCACAAGTTCTAGCAATAATAGTGCAGCACCAGCTCCACAGCAGCAGTTCAGGCTAGCAGCACAGCTCAACAACAGCAACAGGCAGTTTGCAGGCTTGTTTATCAGCAACACTACAAAAGAAAATCAGCAAAGGAAATCAGCAGATGGCAGCACCACTCCCCGGCAGCGGCGCCAAAAACTTGGTAGGCTCTTAAAGATGTAAGAAAATAAGACAAAGGATAAGAAGGCCTACATGTTAAACTGCAAGTGCACAGTTGTCATTGTAGTGTGTATGTGCAAGAACAGGTCATCTCCACAGGGACTTGGGGTGTATAGTTGAATTTTCACTATGCTGATAATTGATGCAAAACTAAATGCAAGGTCACAAGGTTGCAGTGACAGTGAAACAGAGATGGTAAAACAACAAGGAACCAAGGCTATGAGCCAAGGGCAGGGAAGGCAGTGCACTGATTTCAGTGCACAGCAAGATGTGAAGTGCAAAAACAGTGAAGGAAATAACTGATCAGGAAGCAATGTGAGAAGTTACTAAGGCAATTGAATCCACCCTTGTGACCTAGCCAAACAATGCAATTCTAGGTTGAAATTAGGATCTTAAGCATACAAAAGGAATGGAAAGAGAATTAGCTTGCTATGAGCACTAATTTCTCCCATTGCTCAATCAAAACAATGCATCCTAAGCATACAAATGGAATGGAAAGAGAATTAGCTTGCTATGAGCACTAATTTCTCCCATTGCTCAATCAAAACAATGCATCCTAAGGCTCTAACCTAGCATTCCACTACCTAACAGTGCACTAAAGCATCATCTGAGCCTCAGCAATGCAACTTATCTCATGCTAATCTTGTAAACAATAATAAATATCATACAAGGCAATTCAAACAACACACATATGGTGAGCAAATACAAAAACATGATAAACATATGAACCAACAGTGTAAACATGAAACAAATGAGAAACTGGCTAGTCCAGTTCTCTACAAGAGTGAAGCTGGCTAACCCAGCATAAGTTTTGCAACACACAACACCCAGCTCTATTTATAGCTTACAGACAATCCCCAAATTCCCCAAAAATTAGGGTTTTCCAAAATCACACAAATTCCCAAATTAAACAGTAATTGGGTTTAATTACCTACCCTATTTCACCCACTCTCTCTTCTCTATACTCTTCTCAACAATAATCAGGGTTTTTATGATTTTCCCCAAATTGACTGTGAACTAGGTTTTAGGATTTTTACCTCACCAACTGTGATGAGACAATTCCATCTTCGACCCATACTTCTTCTGCTTCCCTTGCGTAATTCCCATGCTTCAATTTCATCTCTAGGTCACCTACTTCATCAACCTCTCACGCTTAGGGTTTCAGGGAAGAAACGTGAGAGATTGAGGGAATA